>NW_022437026.1:3268123-3452953 GCF_009761245.1 Sapajus apella | reverse complement strand
TATATATATATATATATATATATATATATATATATATATTAGTAGAGCTGTCTGGAGTATTTCTCTCCATACTCCCATTTGTCCTTGCCATAACTCAGTGAGGTAGGATTATTATCTTTATTTCACAGTTGAGAAACCTGAAACTCAGAGAAGTGAAGTAACAAGGCCGGTGCGCTAGGCAAGGGTAGAACTGGAACCAGAACCCAGGGTTCTGACACGCAGCTCAGCACTCTCTTCCTACCCATCTCACATGCTGGTGTTCAGGACACAGCCCTATCACGTTTCCACATCTCCAACAGAGCCTGGAGTGTGCAGGCAGATCTGCAGAGCCTCTCGGCTTGAGAGGAGTACATCTCTCAGCTGGGCTGGGTGCCATGGGGGTCCCCCACATCTTATGCTTTCAGCCCTGCCAATGACCCATGGGTCCCATGAAGTCCCCAAGTTCAAATGCAGGCCCAGGCAGCTCCCAGGACTTCCAAGGACTCGGTCCATGAGAAGTGTCCTTCAAGTTTTAAGCTTGTCTCAGAAAGTCAAGCTAATTCTGGGTTCCCTCACCCCAACCAGAGGTTCTCATCTATTTAGGAGGGGGCCTGGGGGCCTGTTTGGATGAGGATCTCGGGCAATATGAATTACTGATCCCTGGGAAAATATGGGCTCAAAGCCAAGTCTACCTCTCAGGTAGCAGCAGATGAAAAGCCTCCCATTTGCCTGCCCCTTATGCTTTCCAAATGGCATGGTCTGGGGGCTCCATGGCATACCCCTAGGACCCCACAGACACCACCCAGCCTGAGGACATTCCCTCCTTCCTTCATTGTTGCTGCTCCCTTGGTCCTCTTGGTAAAGACAGAAGTGCATCCACAGCATAAACTCTAGCTGAGGGCCTGATACTTAAGGGAGGATATTCAAAGCAAAATACCCCTCCCATTTACACCTTAGTGGGGGGCCACATGGCATAGCAGTTAAAAGCACAGACTTGGGAGCCACACACCCAGGCTGGAATCCCAGCTCCAATGCTTCGCAGCTATGTGACCTTGGGCAAGTTAGTTCATTGCCCTGTGCTCCTTCCTCCTCTTTAAAATGGGATGATTATAATTATAAGAAAGGTCTCATGGTGCAGTTGAGGAGACTAAATGAGTTAACACACGGACCATAGAGCAATGCCGGCAGCCAGCAGCGTAAGGGTTGACGTTACCCCAGCTATTATTATTAGTCAGAAGGCACCAATCCAACAACTTCAATCATACAGAAACCAGAGAGAACAAAGAGAATAAAGGGAAAAAACAGCTTCTACGAAGCCAAAATCAATGTTATAAAACCCATAAATTAAAGCTAATGCACTTTATTCATAAGTAAGCCCTGTAGGTCCTCAATCAGAATCTATTTACTCTTACTTTGCACACAACTGTAATGGACTTGATCATCTGGTTCCCAAGCCTGTAGGAGAGAGGGGTGAGCTAATTAATCAGGCTGGTGCTGGAGGAGGTTGACACCCCAACAAAGTGGTGCATGAAAAGCACACCCCAAATCTTCCCCAGGTCAGAACGTTCTGGGACCCTTCGGGGATTGCCTAGCTCTCCCAACAGCTTCCCAGCATTACAACAGGTGCAATCAGTGAAATTCCTAAGAATTGTATAGTCCCAGAAAAAGGATGAAATATGTTCAGATTTTTTTTAAGGATCCAGGAATTTGTATTTTATATTCTGGAAAGACTTCCTTCAAATATACTTAAATTACAAGGAGTTTAGTACACGAAAGGGGGTCTATTACATAAAAAATGAATTTATTTGGAACATTCCCCCTAAAAAATGAATACAGATGGATAAAAATGGAGCACGAGGTGTCACCCTATTTAGATCTCAAATCATCATCTCTCTTCTCCCATCCACTGGCAGACGCAGAGCAGACAATGCTTTCTCCTCTCTCTGAGATATTTAGTGAGTAAACACTGAATCAAACAACGGCCCTGGGCTCTCTGCAGGTTTATGACCACGAGATTAAACACAAACCCATCCAGAAGCTGCCATCTAGTTTGAAATATCATGCTCCTGATGAAGATGGTCCTGTGGTCTTTGCTCCGTTTCTACACCAGCCTCGCAACATGTCCCATCCTGTGCTCAGCTCTGTCCTTTACCCTCCTAATGGCATCAGTTCTTGGGGCAACAATTTTCTTCTCCCCTGTGGTTTTAAACCAGTGCATCTCCACAGAACAGCATTTCCCAAAGTTGTGATCCCAGGAACACCATTCCTCTAAGACATCTGTGATGGTATGAGTGGGAAAGGTGATGTGCTCTCTGCCTGGCCCAGGGACTCACAGAGCACCTCACCACACAAGGAGACAGCTGTAGCAGAATGGGTGAGAACACAGACCGGAGATGCCTCGTCCACAACTGCATGGCCGTGACTTCGCTTCATAGCCACGTCTCATAGGGTGAATTATTTGCATTCTCTAAGCTTCTGTGTGCTCATCTATAGAATGGGATAATAACATCTCATTGTGCTACAATCATGTTTAAGTGCATTTAAACACAAGGCACTTAGGACAGCATCTGTACATGGTATAATCTCATAAGCAGTGTCTTGCTATTGTGTTAAAGGCTTGGAGAAGTCTTATAATAAAGTACGTTTGGCTAACTTCGCACTTACTGAATTTATTTTGCAACAAAAACAAGTTTTGTTGTTGTTGTTGTTTTTAATCTGTTAATACTGCTACAGAGTGCTTAATCTTTGAAACATTTTCACATCTACCTCACTGGAATCTCACAGCAACCCTACACATCCCAAGGAACAGAGCAAGAATCCAAGCTGTGGTTGTTCCAACTACAGCCCTGCCACTGCCTCACCCAGTCACTTTACTTCTCTGAGATTTTACTTTCTCATCTGAAATAAAGGGACAACTCCTCACAGGGTCCATTCATTCACCCAGGGTTCACTCAGCAGTTATTTATGGGGAGCCTTATGTGTGCCAGTTATTGCCAAAGCACTGGGGATACACCTGTGAACAAGAGGGATACGTTCTCTACCATCAAGACAACAAATAAGTAGAAAGCATAATTTACAGTTATGGAGATTAGAAACATTGCATGCAAAGCACTAGCACCTGGTGGTCACTCAATAAAGGCAATTATGATGACTAAGCAAGTATCAATACTCAACGTGCTGAAAAGGATACCAACAGAGAGGTCAAGTGACTGACCTAAGGCCACACAGTTCAGATCTCTCTTCCTAGGTCAGTGCCTACCACTCTGGCTCCAGTATAGCTTTTAAGACACACACACAGCCAGGTCCCACTCAGACCCATTCAGCTGGAAAATCTGAGGGGACACCTGACTCAGTAGAAGCACTTTCCCAATGCATTGTGTCAAGCTCATTCTCTCATCCAAAACCAGGTTCTCCACCCTGCCTTCCACACCTCACTGCACAGCACAGGAGAGGGTGTTTGTACATGACACAGTAGCTATGTGGCTTGTTCCCTGCAGTTATCTATTAGTGTATTTTATAACCCTAGCATTTCTGCAAACCCTAACACCTGGTGCATTAGGACAACACAACATGAGATAGCAATAATAAATCTCACTTCATTATCATCATTATTGTTGATGCATGAAAGCCCCACAAAAAGACTTCTCACTCTTAGGCACACCTGATGATAAAAGAAAACACAGCTCACTGCAGGAATAGGAGGGAAACCTAAACTGGTATTTTCATTCACTTCTCAGGGCATGGGGGGCAACAGGGCTCAGACGTGTCTCAGAACTTGTGGTGGTGGTCCAAGTGCAGGTCCCCATGTGGGGTGATTCAACTCAGCACTGCATGGGCATGGGGGCACCTACTGAGCAGACTGGCAAGAGACACACAAAGCCCAGGGTGGGGGAGTGGGGGTTCCCCACCAGCGCTCTCCCTGAGGCTCTTTTTTGGCCAGTAATGGATCCCTGCTTCTCTCCCTGTGTAGTGAGAAGGCAAGGGTGAGCACACACAGACACCAATCTTGCTGGGTCAGAGCTGCCAAGAAGCACAGCTTTTTGGTCTCCTCTCTCCCACCCTCTGAGGCCAAAGCTAGCACAAGATGCCAATGATCCTGACTCACCCCCAGGGACCAGGCGGAGGGGAGAGGCCTTCAGCCTGGTTTAGAGTTCAAAGAGCAACACACATTTGCCTCTGCTGGGCATGTTCTATGAAGTTTACTTATGTTAACTCACTTAATCCTCTCAACCAGGTTATGATGCAACTCTTGTTGCCCCAATTTTACAGCAATAAATGGGCAATTCTGACATTTCAACCTTCTTCCTAGTCGAGCTCAATCCCCTCTGACAAGCAGCTTCTCCTCTCCCAGCCTCTGAAGGAAGAAAGCCCAGCCAAAAGACAATCCCTTTTCTGGTCTCATCCCCTCTTCTCCTCACCTCCACTTCAAGCCTGGCTCTCGCTCCAGAAAATACATGCACTGTTCTTTGCACAAGGTCAAATGCCAAATATATTCTCTTAATATTTCAAACCAAGCCAAGTCTTTGTGGACTTCAGGGTCTGCAGAGAACGGGGAGTTTTCCACACACAGTGAGTTGGCTCTGCTTGCAGAGCTTATTCAGCAGACATCAGACAACTCACCTACCAGGTAACAGCTCTTGGTAGACAGGGGTTATAGCTGCTATATTATAAATGATGTGCTGCAGAGAGGTGGCATCGCCAACAGCAGCAGTGAATCTAAAGAAAGAAACGTCATGTCATGACCCAGTTCAGCTGTCATTACACTTCACTAGCATGAGGAAAAGATAACAAAGATGATGGATTTTGGTGCAAAAGTGTATGCTAGATGGAGCATAAAACAAACAGATTTTTTATTTAAATAATGAGAGAGAGAGATCTTTTTTTAAAAAACTCTATTCTGGAATACTTTTCATCTCTTGGAAACAGAAGAAAGCAAAGTGTTAGAAAAATAAGTGGAGATTAAATTAAGCAGGTGGGAGAAAGGAAAGGGCCTGCGAGAGAATGGGTGGAAGCCGATGAGTTTGTGAGGGAATCTGAGAGCAGGAGCAAGCACAGATGTGAATTTGCAAGTGTGTGTGAAAAGAAGAATCTTTTCTAATTCTGTGACTGTGTGAGTGTGCTTTGCTAAATAGATTATTCTTGAACCCAATGGAGTGGGAAAGCTCTCGGCTGTTGACGTGTGTCGTCTTTCTGCTTGGATCCTAAAGGGAGCTTGTGGGTAGACAGAGCTGATTGCGGAGGGAGCTGAAGGTGGATCCAATCACACCATGGGGAACATTCTAGGTCACTGTTCTCAAAGAGCAGCTCAGGACCACTTGCACCAGAACCCCAGGGGAGCTTATTAAAAATGCAGACACCTAGGGCCCACTCCAGACTCACAGAATCAGAATCTCTGAGAGCAGGGCCTGGGAACATGCATTTTAATCATCTCTACCGTCTTATGCCACAGGGCTTGAGAGCCACAGCTGCAGGTGCACCAGCATCTCTTCTTTGCTGTTTCTCAGAGCAGCACTCTGAAATAGCAATTCTTTCATTTTTTAAAAAAAAAGCTATGAAACTAATGGAGGATTTCTCAAGCTTCGTTTTTGGGGTACATAAATGATTTAAGCATTCTGCTCTGGCACAACAGTGGGAATGTTTCAAGCATTGAACCTCAGCAAACCATTGTCATGCACCTACTGTTTCAGGGCCTCCATAGGGGTATTGGCACAGATCAATATCCTCTCCTCCTACTTTTGGTCCTAAGCTCAGCTCTTTTCAGTCAGGCCAACCCTGTTGTCATTGGCCTTGAGTTGCCATGAGCCACGCTTTTGAACTACCAACCAGTCCCTCTTGGATATCTTAAACTGCCTGTTCCCTTACCGTCTAAGACTCCACCCTCAGCAGGTTTCCCTCCTACTCCTCAAGCTAAGCCTTCCTGACAGGTAGTGTACACCCTTCCTTTGCTCCTCTTCCTCCACCCTCTGCAAACGTCACTATTCTCCAGGGTCCGGCTGGGGTCACTGCTACCCTCTAGCTCCACCCTGATGCAGGTGCTCTGGGCCATGCTTACAGCTTCTCCTTGTGTTTCTCCTCCTGGTACCCCGAAGTCTCCATCCTCAGCCTGAATGGTCTCCTGGGCTGCAGACCTCTGTCGACTGCCCATGGGACATCTCCATCCTCATGCTCCACAGTTTTCTCACTTCACAATCACCAATCATACACATCATTCCCTGCCCTTTAGATGTGACCTTCCTCCTGAAGTCTTTCTCCTGGCCAAGGGCACCTGGCTCCTCATTTCATATCCTGGGAGCCTGCTCTCTCCTCCACCCAAGATACCCAACTGGTCACTCATCCAGACAAGCTTGCCTCTTAAATCCACTGCTCCCTCTCTACCCTTATGTCACCATCATCTGGACTCTGGCAAGGTTTCTTTTTCTCTTCACAAACAATGAGGCCTCCATCTGAGCCATATTCCTCATGCTGCAAGAATACTCCCCTGCCGTTAAAGCCTGCGATCCTCCTCCTCACCTGCAGTTAAGTCCAAGAGCTTGCATGAGCCAACAAACCCCCATCACCTGGCTCTTCTCATTCCCTCAAAATCAGCACCCCTTCCTCTGGTCCTAAAGAATGTGACCACAGGGCCTTTGCACATGTTTATATTCAGCCTCACATATCTCTTATGGCATCCTCTTGTTGAGAGATGCAATGCAAGTATGTCAACCTATGTGAAACTTGCCATTAATCTTTTCCCTACAGCAAAATGAATTGGTTCTTCCACCCTGATACCCTTATAAGGCCTTTCCCTATTTGAAACATCTGTTTATAGGTTTATCTTCCCTATTAATCATAGTGACTATCTGTTGGTATAGATGTTTGCCAAATGACTGCACACACATGAGCTAGACCAGAGGAAGGAGAGACTAGAGGGAGAACAGCAGGAAGGAGGTGACTGCAAGAGTCCCAGAAAAAGGCAACAGGGCCTGGGTGAGGGTGACAGGGATGACAAAGATGACAATCAAAACAATAGCACCCAGCACTATTAACAAGACCCAACACTCAGCCTCTACTAAGGCACTCTCCCAACGGCTTTATAAATATTTTGGCTCATTTAATTTTCACAACAACCCCATGAGGTAGGTACTGTCATTACTGTTATTTTCATTTTATAAATAAAGAAACTAAGGCACAAGAAGTCTAAACAAATGACTTTGAGACTAGAAAGAAAGCTAAATGTGATACATTGCAAATCACAATCTCCAGAACTGGATTCCTGCACAGATGGTCATGGCAAGGGGAAGAAGATGTTGGAAATAACTGTGTGCGACAGCAAGGCCATCGACCCGGCCAAGGAAAGAGAAGGAGCAGCATTTGCCCGGGCTTTGTTTTGTTTTCTTCCGGGGGACAGGGTCGTGTGGTGGGAGAGAGAATGAGTTCCATTTGGGGCTTGTTTGTTTGAGGTAACGGCAAGACATTCTGTCACATATAACTGTCACTGCCAGCCCCACTCTTCCATAGAACCATCTGAGGTCACTTCCATTTTACAAGCTGGGAAACTGAGGTTAGGAAATACTAAGTAACCTCAGATTAAGATTCAGACTTAATCTTAAAGTAGAGAAGCCAAGATTTAAAATCAGGTCTGTCCAACTCAAATTTTGCTCTACCCAAAAGGCCTGTTGGTCCTGAAACTGACTAATCACTGGAAGCCCTATGAGAATTTTTTTTTTTTTTTTTTGAGTCGGAGTTTCGCGCTTGTTACCCAGGCTGGAGTGCAATGGCGCAATCTCGGCTCACCGCAACCTCCACCTCCTGGGTTCAGGCAATTCTCCTGCCTCAGCCTCCTGAGTAGCTGGGATTACAGGCACGCGCCACCATGCCCAGTTAATTTTTTGTATTTTTAGTAGAGACGGGGTTTCACCATTTTGACCAGGATGGTCTCGATCTCTTGACCTCGTGATCCACCCGCCTCGGCCTCCCAAAGTGCTGGGATTACAGGCGTGAGCCACCGCGCCTGGCCTGAGAATTTTTTTTTTAATGCACATCCCCAGACCATGCCCCAGAACTACTAAATGTGAATCAGATCCACCAGGGTGCCGGAGTCTGCATGGCTGGAGTTTTCTGGGGTTGTAATGATGTGCAGTCTTCAGGGGTTGCTGCGCTGGTCCACAGGCCTCTCCAATGCGGGCCAGACCTTTGGAAATGCTTAGCGCTGGAGATGTCCGTCTTAGGAACAATTTACCTAGAAAGTGAACTTAAATCTGTGGACACAGATGAGCTCGCCAAGGGGAGAATGCAGAAGAAGAAAATTAGAGCGCTCAGGACAGAAGCCTGGTAAATATTCATGTAGACACGGGAAGAGAAGCTGGAAGAAGCAAGAGGAGAATGTGTTTTGAAAAGGAGGCATCTGCAGAGATGCTGCAGCTTCAAAATGCTGCAGAGAGCAAAGACCAGGAGGCTGGGTCACAGCACTTGGGATGTGTTTCTCCATGGGGCAGAATCGTGTTCTGATTTATTAGCTGATGTGAGGTCATGTTTATTCATCTGTTTTAGGGGGTTTTTCTGATGTCCCCACCTTCAGTTGGCAGCATTCACTGCCCCAGGGAAACTGTGACACTGTGGAAGGCAGAGAATGAGGAGTCACCTGCAGCTTTATTGAGGTATCATTACCATACCATAAAATTCACCCATTGTAAGTACACCATTTGATGATGTTTAGTAAAGTTACACAGCTGTGCAAGCAGCCCCACCATCTCTTTTAGAATACTTCCATCACTCTGGTGTGATTAAAAACCCGCCATCCCTGCATATCATCTGAACCCAGCAATCTCACTCCAGCTCCAGCGTAAGTCCAGGGTGACTTCTTGTCCTTTCCTACGAGCCCCTCTGCCTCCAGGAGGTCCAGAGATGAGGGGTCTCAGCCAGCCCAGGGCTTCCCTCTAGCTCAGCAACGCAAGTGGCTCCCTTAATCCCCCTGGGAACGGAGGGGCGAAGGGGCCACATGTGGCCATCTCTAGGATCTAAGAAAAACCAAACTCCTCTTCCCACTTTCACCACTGCTTGGGCCTAGAGCAGCCCAAAGTGTCATCAGCTTAAGAACAAGATATGGATTCTATCTGGAACCAAGGCTCCTCTTTAAAAGTTGCAGATTAAATGTTAAACTGTGGGAAAGTGGGGAGGACCGTGGCTGGGGGAGGAAGTGGCTACACAGAGAAGAACTGGAACCAAGGGAAGGAGCTCCTGCTTCAGGGAGACACTTTGGCTTGTATTTATTTTGACACAGTAAAGATTTCTTGCCCCTTAAGAGACAAGGTCACGCCTCAGATGGCCTCATGGATGGCGGCCAATGTTCTGCCCTCTGACTCCAACCACGTCATCACTCAGTGCTGTGCCCAGCTATAAAATTTTTGGAACCTGTCCCCAACAACAGGCCCCAAGCCAAGCCACAAGATACCACAGCCCGCAGGCAGTGAACACCTTACCTGCTATGCATCAGCAATACCTGTAAAAACCGGGGTAACAGCAGAGAAGTTGAAAACATACATCAGATTTTTTTTGCTGAGAGGGCCCAGGGAAATGTCAAAGGTTACAAAACACAAAAACTACCCTGTGATGGTATCAGCCTGGCAGCTGTGGAATGGAGAATCCTATATGCCGCCTGCTTCTTCTAAAAACCATCTCACCGGATGGTCCCATCATACTAATTAGAGGAAGGTGCTGACAGCATGGGAAAGATGGTGGCTTTGATGACCGAACATGCCATTGTGGAAATCACATGAAGAGTAACAGTGTCTCTGCAATGGAGCAGGAAAAAGAGAGGATTTTCCCTGCACGCCTTTCACAGTGGCATCCTGGAGTGCCCCAATTTTGCCAACTGCATTCCAGAGCTCTTTTCCTCACATGACCAGACGGAGCAAAAGTCTTTGTAATGACTTCAAGCTCAGCCAAAAGTAAACACACTCCACTTTTTCCATGGACCAATTCTAACCCCCAATTGCTAGAGCTGGCCCCTCAACAATCCAAATGGAAAGCCACCTTTCCTAATAAAATAAATCCTTTTTAACTCAATAATACATCTTGGCTACAAAGGCAAACATTCCTACAAGCTTCCTAGAAATTATTTATTGTACAGTAATGCTCCAGATCACCTGAGCAGACCCTACCAATGGAACAAAGGCATTCAAACTAAAAACAACACACAACCCTTGAATAGCTGTTCACTGAAGCAAACACCTGCACTCACAACTCTTACAGCACATTTTGTAGCACTCATGGGATTTGCTACTAAACACACACACACACACACACACACACACACACACACACACACACACAGAGCTCACCACCAGCTAACTGGAATATTCTTTTGGAAAACAGGCCGTGCTGAGACAGGTGCTGCTTTGAATAAAGAGTAAAATAACACTCGGGATGTGAGCTATCCAGGGCTTCTGCACATGCCAAACACACGTCTCACTTCTCTCCCACATTCCATAAATCCATGTGATCCAAACGCAGTTCTCCATCGAGTGAAAAAGCAGAGACTTGAGGATGGTGGACTTACCAGGTTGGAATTGGTGGCGTTGGAATCATCTTCTGGAAAGGGAATATAGATCGCTAAGGCCACACAATTGGCAAAAATAGTCAGTAAAATAATTATTTCAAATGGTCTGAGAAAGGGAGTTAAGGAAATTAATGCCACAGAAAGCACAAGTGAAACAAACATACATCTATGTATTTTTTAAAATGAATCAAAGATTCATAAGAATTTTGTTTAAACAATGCATTCCAAGCCCCTTGTATTCTGAAAAGAAACATATGCCTTTTTAAGTGCTTCTAGTGGGTCCCCGCCAAAATTTTCCCTAATATGTCAAAAGCAGTGGAGACCAGTCGCGTGCCAGAGTAAACACAGATTTCTAAAAACTTTTTCCCCTCCTTTTATTTATTTAGATTGCATTGGTCTTCAGTCTCCCCCATGTGTGCCTGGGGTTGCCTCTAAAGAGCATACCCTGCACCACGTACCCCGTTCCTTCACGGCTTACGCCCAACTGCCCATGGGCCCACGCCCACCTGCAACAGGGGACATGGGTTGAACTGGATTCCAAGACAGAGACTTTCCCAGGGTTTCATTGAAATTTGGAGGTTTTATTTTTAATCTCTTAAACTGAAGTTAAGAGTGGTTTTCATTTCTTCTCTCTCATTCTCTGACAGGTTCCAGAGATCCTGAAGACCCCCAAGCACATAGCAGGGTGCCTGTCCTGAGTGTAGGGAAGGAAGGCTGTGTCCTCTTTACGGCTGAGTCTCACGGAGAGCACAGAAACCCCTTTGGTCTGCAGAGGTCCCACTTCAACAGGCAAAGCTTTGATTCTAAGGCCGCCTACTTTTTCCTTGGTATGTGCTGGGCCCTAGTGGGACAGCCTGAGGTTCCCTCACCAGTAGCAATGCAGGCAGAGGTTCCCATGCCCTGACTTCTTCATCACATTTTCAGAGCAGGACACGCTCTCAAGAGAGAAATGAGCTAATGTGATAATACCCCTTCCAACGGGACCACCCCACACACCCCATGGAAGGCCAGCAAGGAGAAGCTTCCCAGGAAGGGCCGTCTATGCTCTTCCAGCTCCAACCCCACCTACCCCGCTCCCATTGCCAAGTCTGCAGCCCAGCTCGTGGAGTCTCACAGGAAGAGGAAGAGGGAGAGGGATGGAGAGCCGGGGTGAAGGGACCACCATAATTCTTTCAGGGAAATCCATACTTACAAAGTTAATGAATATCGAGGCAGAAAGAGACCACAGAGATTATCTACTCTAACCTTCTGTGGCCCAGAGAGCCTGAGAAACTTTCCCAAGGCCCCACAGCTGGTTAATCACCAGCTGAGAATAGAGCCCAGATTTCCCAATCACCAAGTCCAGTGTTCACTCCCCTGCCACAGATAGCCTCCTGATGAGTTCACAGGCAACCCTGGGTCAGGGTCACAGCATACTGAACGGGGAGGAACCCGAGTGATTATTTCAGCACTGGTTCCCCTCGGCCCTGTGGGTACTTCTGAGGATCCATTTTCCTGCAGAACATTTTCTATGCTACCTTGATATAAAAAAGATGGCACACAGTGGACCTGTCAATCTCCCAACTTTGCAGGTGTGAAAAGTAAAGCAGCCTGTCCAAGACCCCAAGCTGGCAAATAGCAAAGCCTGGACCAGAACCCAGACTGACTGATTAAGCTTTTACATCCTGCTGCCCTTGTGCTGGATGAGGCACAAGTGGTGATGATGGGAGACAGACGCTGATGCCGGCACCAGTGACAGTATGGACAGAAGCTGACCTCTGCCAAGAGCTTGCTCAGTGCCAGGCACATTCTTACGACCCTACAGAAATGCCCTGTGTGGAATGCATGCTTGTGATCCCCACTTTCTAAATGAGGAAACTGAGGCACAGAAGGGTCAGATGTTAACTTGTGCCAGGTCACAGAACAAGTGATAGGATGGGATCCAAGCTCAGGTAGTCTCAGTTTTAAGGACTACTCTATACTGATCCACTTTACAATTACCTGAAGGCTTTGTAGGCAGTTCTTTTAGCCCTCCTATCGCGTCACCTCTTGCCTCCCAAACCTTTTCTCGCCTGCTCAGGAAAGTGACACTGAGCCCACAGGCTGGTCAGTTTCATTCCCATCAGCTGTGCCTGTGCTCTCCCCAATGGGACAAGGATGCAACAACCCAGGCAAGCCAGACCTGTGAACACCCACCCAGAAAATGTCACCTCACTCCTTCCACCACAGCAGGGGACACCTGAGCTTGGGGTTTCTGGTGCTATCAGTTCCCCTCCCCTCATCCAGACTATCATCTAGCCATCCTTTATGCTAAAGGCACTGAGCTAAAGCCACAGAAGATCATGTGCAAAAGCAACCAGGCAGATAAGAAAAGCCACCGGTCGAAAAGCGGAGAGCCCAGGTCAGCGCTGGAAAGTGCTCTGTGTCACCTTTTGAGGCCCAGATTACTTTTTAAACTGCTTTTCCTTTCTAATGACAGTGTCAGGTTCTACTTTTTCAAGAAGAGCTTAGCTGGCTAGTACTCCAGGCTATCTCCTTCCCTGTCCTGCCACTCCTCCCAGGCAATCCTAGAATGCCACCCACCTGGCACTGCTAAGGCTGGGCCCCTTCCTCTCCTCCAGGTGGGAAGGCACATTTCCCCAAAAGGGTGGCCACAGCACCCAGGAAGTAGGTGTCTAGGCCCAGGTCCAGGTTCGGCATGCCCTGGGGAACCTGGTCTGCAGCCCCTGAACACCCTCCCTAGTGCCTAACTGGTCCTACCTAGTATCTCCTAGGACCTGCCTAGTCCTTCCTAGTACTATGGATGCATAGGGTGTGGGAAGTGCATTTACTTTGGGGTCAGGGGAACCTGAATTTGAAACCCAGCTCTGTCAATCACCAACTGAGTGATTTAGGGCAAGTCCTTTGGCTTCTCTGGGCCTTGCTGCCCTTCTCTTGGGAGTGCCTGGCCGGCAGGGCCCTCAGCTCTCCCACTCCCTGACTCCACTGCGAGCAGCTATGCAAGCAGTCCTATGGAGCTGACCAAAGTCAAGCCTCCCACCCAGTCCTCCGGGGACTGAAATCATGCTTGACCACTCAGGCAGGGCAGCCAGGCAGCCACAGCCACTTGTTTCAAATTGCATTTTCTTAAAATACTTTTAAGTTGAGGGGCTCGAACATTTATTTATTTATTTATTTATTTATTTATTTATTTATTTATTTATTTTGAGACAGTTTCACTCTGTTGCCCAGGCTGGAGTGCAGTGGCATGATCTTGGCTCACCACAACCTCTGCATCATGAGTTCAAGCAACTCTTTTGCCTCAGCCTCCCGAGTAGCCGAGATTGCAGGTGTGTGCCACCATGCCTGGCTAATTTTTGTATTATTAGCACAGACAGGGTTTCACCATGTTGGCCAGGCTAGTCTCGAACTCCTGACCTCAGGTGATCAGTCTCCTTGGCCTCTCAAAGTGCTGGGATTATAGGTGTGAGCCACTGCACCTGGCCTCATATATTTATAAAACTACATTTCTTGCTCAACAGAAACTTTCTTTTATCTCTAGGCTACCTTCTTTCAACCAGTACCTGAGACTTTTAAATCTTTCCATGGAAACTCACTGATGAAGCCTAATGCTCCCATCTTGGTCCTTGAAAGACATGACAGTCCTGCCTGGATGAATTCTTTTTTTTTTTTTTTTTTTGAGATGGAGTCTCACTCTGTAGCCCAGGCTGGAGTGCAGTGGTGCCATCTTGGCTCACTGCAACCTCCACTTCCTGGGTCCCAATTCAAGCAATTCTCCTGCCTCAGCCTCCCGAGTAGCTGGGATTACAGACATGTGCCACCATGCCCAGCTAATTTTTGTATTTTTAGTCGAGACGGGGTTTCACCATGTTGGCCAGGATGCTCTCAAACTTTTGACCTCATGATCCGCCTGCCTCCACCTCCCGAAGTGCTGGGATTACAGGCATGAGCCACCGCGCCTGGCCGCCTGGTTGAATTCTTATTACAAAAATTCCCACAGTCAGTACCAGGGTTCTAGCGTCATCTGTTCCTGACCACATGACCCTGGAGAGCCTCTCCTATGGGGCTGTTTCATCACTGGTGGAAGTCAGGGTGGATCTACAGAGCTTAAAGGTCCTTCCGGTTTCTACAGCCCCAGGATTCTGATGAGGTAAGGGGCTTGTAGCGACACAGTGAGAGTCCAACCCTTCAAAGCCACTGTCTCAGGGCCCGTTTGCTGGTTTCTATGCAGACAAAGTGAGCACTCCAGACAGTGGTCACAACTTTGTCTGCACATTAGAATTACCCAGAGAGTTTGCTGCTGTTGCCTGTTTGTTTTCATGCTTAGGTGGAGCTGCGTGGTCTGTTGTTTGTTAGAACTTTCCAGGAGACTCTAATGTGCAGCCAAGGCTGAGAACCACTCACTCCTCCAGGGCCCTTGAGCCAAGATCTGGGGCCCTGACCACTACACTCTTCATCTCCTGAGCCCCTTCACCCCAGAGAGAGGGAAGGCCATGAAACCATGCAGCGCCACGGCATAGGAGGGAAAGAAGGGAAGGAGGCAGCACCTAACTAACGACGGTTACCCCGACATGTGAGTGGGCCCCTGAGCAAGTTCAGCTACAGAAGATGATATTTCACAACTTCTTAGGCTCATTTTCTCAAATGTTGCTTATTATATGAAAAAACATCTGACGCAGGCAACTTATTTACAAAAAGATTGCTGGGCCCTGTCCCCAGAGATTCTGATTCATCGAGTCTAAGGCAGGGCCCAGAACTCTGCATTTCACAGCACCCCAGTGATACAGATGCAGTAGGCCCGAGGCCTGGTTTGTAACCCAGCACTGCTGACACAGTCTGTGGCCCAGGGAACCTTGGAGGGCTGGCCCCAGGGCTTAGGTCCCATGAGCATGCCCAGACCAAAGCACAAAGGATATTTCCATTCGACAATGCTGATGCAGGCCCTTCGGATGGGGTTCTTCAGGGTCAGGCAGAGCAGGGCTCGGGGCGGGCGTGTGGCCGTGGTGCTGCCCTGCTTCTTGGGTTTCCCATATTGCTGCCGCTTCCGCTGCGTGGAGCTGACCGTGGAGATGGTGGCATTGCCAGCGCTGCCCATCAACTTAGCCTGCCGGGCTGCGTCGATGGCTGCCTGCCAGGACAGGGCAGCCCCCGGGGTGGGGATGTGCTCAGGGGCCAGCCCCGCCGCTGCATTGGCATTCATGTTGGCATGGGCGGGGCGTGGGCTCCCATAGTTGGAACCTGTGGCAAAAGAGAAAACAACACAACAATTACTAGACAGAAAACAGAAGCACTTCCGACACTCTCTGGACCCCAGACTCACAGTTTTTCAAAGCTTTATTTCAAGCTACTGCACTGGTTAGGAGGTGTCACATGGAAACATGAGTGTGAGATGCTGAGGGAAGAGGGCCAGGATCGGTCCAGTCCTGGTTCGCTGGGTGACCTTGAGCACGTCATTCCCTTCTAGTCTCTGCCTCACCTTAAGTGGGCAAGAGGTGAGATCCGTGCATATCAGCACATATGGACCTCTAATACATATTTACAAGAACACATGCAAATGAAAGGATATTCATTAAATAGCATAGAATGACCGTTTAAGGAAGGTGCGGAGGAAAATGAGAATAAGATGTGGGGGTAAGGAGGAAGCATAAATGAATGAGTGAGTGAATATGAGAGGTCATTGCATGAAGCAATGATGAAAAAGGTACAATGAACTAGAGTGTGATTCACTCAACTGTCTGTACCTGAGTTTCAATAAACAAAAATACATATAATAAAATGAGGAGGCTGGACTAGAGTAAGGTCACATCCAGCTACCTCAAAGCCATCTGGGCTTTAAGTTTTGGTTGACCAGGAGGGGATAGGGGAGCTCTGATGGTTTTAAATCATGTCAACAAATCCCTTCACATCTGACATCCCTTTCATTGAGAAAGATCTAGGCCCCCTCCTCTTGAAATGAGGTCGGCCTTTGGTGACTGTTTTACCAATAAAGTACAGCAAAAGTGACACCATGTGACTTCCAAGGATAGGTTAAAAATCAACAAAAAAGGCAATATTGCATCCCCCTGACTGTCTCGGGATGGTTGCCCTGGAGGAAGCCAGCCCCAACACAAGGCAGCCATTCAGCCCTAAGCTGCCATGCTGTGAGGAGGCCCAGACTAGCCTCAACAGAGAAGCTATGTGGCAAGAGAGAGTCCTTGCCAGCTCCCGGCCACCCCAGTCACCATCTCACTGCCACCTCCAGGAGAGACCCCACGTCAGGACTGCCCAAATCAATAACTTTTTGAATTCCTGACCCACACAAGAACTTCCTGAATTCCTGACCCACAGAGACTGAGCAATAACAAGGTGTCTGCTGTTGTGAGCCACTTTGTTTTGGGGTGATTCATTAGACAGCATTTGCCATCTGGGAAAGGGAGCTATGAGTGGCAGGGGTTGGTGGTGTAGGGGAGAGGGACAATGTCAGGAAAGAAACCTGATTGGAACCCGCGCAGCCCAGGGTGCCCACCTGCACAGGTACAGCTGCACTGCTCTGGTGTCAAGGCAACAAAGCTCTTAGACGGTCCCTAAGACAGCACATATGCTTGGCAGACGCTCTTTGGCCTGTTAGACTGGATGCCTCGCTCTAGAATCTGTAAGTTTTGCCAAGCGATCAGCTCAGCCTGATCCAAACCTAAATCTCCCAGAACACATGCATGACCTTGAGACTTGGTACCGCTAGTCAGTTGGCCAGGTACCACAGGATCAAGAAAAGCCGCAGAGAAGAGGGTGCCACTGTGGGTGGTGAACTTGGCATCTGAGGTCACTTCAGCTGCCTGGGAGACTGGGGCCAGAGCAGCCAGACCAACTGCATATACATCACCTCCAAGCCCGCCCACAGTGACCTTTTCTGGTCCACGGGCACAAGGTCTTCCAGGGAAGCCATGTGTCCTAAGGTTGCTGGCTCAACATTATTGACCCCCCTACCTCCTCACCTGTGCCTAAGACACAGATGAACTTGGCGCCTCTCCCAGCCACCTCTCCAACTCTTACCTTGGGCTGATCCTTCTATGTTGACCTCCAAGATAACTTTACTCCCCATGTGACCTGCTTTCTAGAACCTATCACCCCCATCTCTATCCCATCCCCGCAGGAACCTGTTAAGAGCACATGACCCAGCTTAGCCATGTGAACTTTTTCACCGAGAGAGTCCACCCCAGAGACAGAGCCCCAGCAACCTCACTAGATTCCTCAACCAGCCACATCTGAAGTTAGCCCTTACCTGAGCCACACACAGGTGAGCCACACGCAGGTGAGACAGGTATGGCCTCTTGGGGCTGACCTCCATTATGGCTGTGCTGCAAGGCTGGCTGAGCCTCCCCTTCTCCAGGTGATTTTCCCCCACCCGCTGTGATGTTTAAGTGACTTAAATAACTTAGCTGAAGCTAATGTGAATTGAGTCTCTGTCCTTTGCAACCAAAAAACGACCTAATACGCTTGGTCAGTGCCCAAAGCTTGGACCTGGCTGGGCTGTCATTTCTGCTGGATTCCAGTCTATGTCTTTTCCGTCACACCGGTGACAGACAGTAAGTTTCAACTTTTATGCCAATTGATTGATATCAAAATCCAAAATGATATACTTAAAGAACTCTGGGGATGGTAGATTAGTGTGGCCCACTGTGGACACAAAAGGCAGGGAATGGTATCACTCATGCCACGTAGGCACCACCCCTACATGATCCCAAGAGGACTAGCTGGTCAGCTGCCTCCTGACCCACAACGGTTGCCACCTGCTCTACCGCCAACTGGCCCCTGCACATTACAGCCCCACCTCTACTCCTCAAGGCCTGGAAAATTGCCTCTGCCATGCCCAATTCATGGCCGCATTCTCAATGTGACACTGCTGCTCACCTCATCATATATTCCCTTCACCTTCCTCCTGTTCTCTGCCCCAGGGATAAACTACATTCATCAGAACATCAGGCTCACAGAAGACATGACACTCCCGACAATGAGACGTCTCATCTCTCCCATAACTCATCCCTATCCTCCCTGCCCTCACTGTGTAGATCCCAAGCCTAAAGCGACGAAGACCCTAATGAGGCCAGGACCTTAATGTTTCTCATAAGACCCAGAGGGAAAAGATGGAAAGAGTGCATTTGAATTAATAAAGGCACCCAAAACACAAGCACGGCTTGAACACCCAGCAAGCATGCGTGTCTCCATTTAACACATAAGAAGACAAAGGAGTGTCTGACTCATTAAAGGTCACAGAGTGCAGCGACGGAGGGTTGCTGCAGCAGGCACAGGGCTCATGGTGAGCTGCCAGACTCCACTCCTGCCTCCTCAGTCCTCTCTCACACAGTCCACATGCACGCACGTGCCCGCGTACATGGTGACAAACAAGGCCCACACCTCCTCCTGGGCTTCTCCAGGCCTCGAGATACAAGCAGCTGCATTTCTGACCCCAAGAACATCCTTTCTGCTTACTATGATCTCCACGTGACAGTGTGCACTATTCCACCCGCCCCTCAGTAACCTTGGGGAGCCCCTTAGGCAAAAGTGGAAAGTGCCCATTTCCACCTGCTACATTGGAGCCACTGAGTCCAGAGCGGCCTCGGCTCCTGCCTCTTTGGCTTGCCAGGGAAGGCTGGAAGTCTAATTTTGCTCCATTCAATCTGTGGTATATAATGTTTTCTTCCTAGACTCTCTGCTTGGCACTGACAATTTTTTTTTTTTTTAAAGACAGAGTCTCACTTCATCACCAGGCGCCAGGCACCAGGATGGAGTGCAGTGGTGCCATCTCAGTTCACTGCAACCTCCGCCTCCTGGGTTCAAGCAATTCTCCTGCCTCAGCCTCCTGAGTAGCTGGGACTATAGGCATGCACCACCATGCCCAGCTAATTTTTGTATTTTTAGTAGAGACAGGGTTTCACCATGTTGGCCAGGATGGTCTCGATCTCTTGACCTCGTGATCCGCCTGCCTCAGCCTCTCAAAGTGCTGGGATTACAGGCATAAGCGACCACACCTGGCCTGGCAAAATTTAATAGACTAACTTTAGTTCCTAGACTAACGTCTCCTTTTCCCTCAGATACATAAAAGCTGCCCTGTCCCTAACTGTTGGCATTCCCAGACCCCAATTCACTCATGGCAAGCCCTCCATGCCCCACACCTCCCCTGAAATGACTGTCGCCAGACCCTAATCTTTGTAATCACCCCCATGTATTGCCCTTAATCCCCACCTCTCATACAGGCTGCCAGTTCCCAAAACCAAGGAGTCCCAGAAATTTCAGGATAACACTTAGAAAGAGGACAGGAAGCCTCAGCCTGAGAACACACCCATCACCCAGAAAAGCTGTGTGTGGGGCGCATCCCTGCACCCAGAGCACAAGGTGGAAGCTTCAGGACGGTGGCTGGCCGCGCAGAGTCCAGGGCAGCTCTGAAAACCACATCCCGGTGGGCTGCCTTCTGAGACCTTCCAAAATTCCATGGGGGCCCGTATTTATATTGTAAACCGTTCCCAGAGCACAAGGACCTCTCTGGAGCACACCATCTGGAGAAAGCACATATGAACCAGCCCTTGGGGAAAAACGGAATGTCAACCTCCCTAGCCAGAGGCCAAGAAAACAACCTACACTATTTTCGTCCTGGCAGCTCTGAGTATTGCTGCAGTCCCATGACAAGACTAGGGCCCTGCACAGGAACGCGGAGCCACACACAGGTGTGACAGGTATGGCCTCTCGGGACTGCTCACCTCTGGGCCTGGGCCTCCGCTTCTCCAGGTACTTTTCCCCACCCAGTGTGGTGGATCTCACCCTGACCTGCACGTATAGGCCAGTCTATAGCAACACTGCCCAATACAATGTTTACAGTAATAGAAATGTTCTATCATCCTAGGTTGTCCAATGCCTTAGCCACCAGTCATATGCAGCTCCTGAGCACGTGAAATGTTCTATGAGTATCTCTGGGTCACCAGCAACAGGGTGGCACAACCACCCAAGACTCCCAGGAGTGGAAAATCTCCATCTCTGGCTCAATGTTTTGAACCCAGAGTGGTGCCATGAAGGTAGGGCAGGCAGCATTGTGTCCCTGATGGCTTTTGTTAGCACGAAATAACCACCCAATGCAAAGAGACCAATTTTCAAATTATAAAGCTGATTCAAAGCTCAGGCTCCTGGCTGCCAGCTGAAAGGATGCCACCATTTAAGTCTGTTCCGGCTCTGCCTGAATGGGCTGTTTCCACGGATGCTCCTACCCCTGAACGAGCCCCTGAGCAGTTGCCTAGCAGATCAGACCACACACCAACAGGTAGGTGCCCCCCAGCAGTGACCTCATCCCCAGACAGAAGAAAATGCCTCCCACCTGTTAAATGGCCCGGCTCCCCTGAAGACAGCATCTGCATCCTCCTCTTGCACCTAGGAGCCGCTGCTGGGGGCCAGGACAAGGGAAGGACCCCAGCATAGTCTGGCCAGCCCCATGTCATTCTCCTCTGCAAGGGTCCAAGTCAGGAGTCCAAGTTAGGAGTCGGTGGTGTGTGCTTCCTGGCTGTCCCCTGTGAGTGAGGGGCCTGGTGCTGAGGACTTGGAAGGTGTTCAGTGATGAAACAATTGATTTTTTTTTCTTTAATCCATCTCTATTTCTGCACCTGATTCAGGGTCGTACCCCAGAAAATGTTCAATATCTATTTGCTAATGACTGTGACAATAATGTTGTCATGATACAGATGAAGGTGGGCTAGGACACTGTAGAAAGAGCACTGCTGGAGTCGCTCTATCTACCCCTAAAGAATGTGTCTATTCTCAAGCCACATGCTCTTCTACTGATTTCTTGGATGTAACCACAGGGGAGAAGTTTGGGGGAAAGAGGCTGTGAGGAAGATCTCTATCTCCCACGCCTCCACCCTACTCCAGGCTGCTACCTTTCTCTTGCCCAGAAATGCTGCAGCAGCCCCCCAGCATTTCCCTCATTCCATGCTTGGCCATCCCCAAGCCAATCTCCATGCAGCAGCTAACGTGACCTTTCAGAAACAGAATTTGTAAATCGCGCCCTGTCATCCCCCTAGTTAGATCCCTTCAAAATCCAGACTCCTTGCCACAGCTTACAACACCTGCACAGACTGGCCCTGGCCCGCTTCTCTGAACTCACCCCACTCCCCTGTGGGCCTGGTCCAACACACTCCTGACACAGTGGCTCATTTCATGCCTCAGACATGCCAAGTTCTTGCTTGCCACAGTGCCTTGGCATGCACTTGGAATGTTCTTCATGTTCTTCCCTCTGCCCTTTGCTAGGCAACCCCTTCTCACATTTCAGGTTGGGGCTTAGGTGATCCCTTTTTCAAGCCTCCGCTTCAAATTAGCAGAATTCAAACACTAGCTGCAGCGTTCTCCCCACTTCCCTGCCTCCATGCCACCCTTGAATAAATTTGCCCAATGCCCCTGGGATTGTAGAGACCCCCAATCAGCCATGTGTGTAAGAGGAGGTCTGGGGCTACCAGCCTGCTCCAGCAGCAGTCACCCTGCTTGGCCTTGGTGCCTTCTGTGAGTACAAAGGCCAGTCACTCCTCCACCTTCGTAGACACAGACACGCAGACTGATTTAGAGAGAGTAAGCAGCCACAGCTCACTCTTAGAAAAGGAAGAACTACAAATGAATTTCCCCTAAAGTCCTGACCACTGAGCAATCTCTGCAGGACAAAAGAAATGCCTTCTCTCAAGCCGACTTGTCACCCAGGACCTTTGCAGAAGCCCTCTTGGCTCTTAGTGTTATCTTGCTGTAGTGACAAGGGGCCTACATTCCCCTTAAGAGCACAGCAGACAACCTGGAACAGAAACCGGACTTCCTCTGCCCACTAAAGGCCAAATGACTTGAGAGCAGGGCCATTAATCTTCCCTATCTATTGCGGTACGAAGACAGCTGGAGGACGTGAACAGAGAGGACACCGTCTTTTGGTCTTAGATGATAACCTGAGGCCCTGGCATCTCAAGCCCAATGGCACTCATCTCTGGAAGGATGGCGTGTGCTGGACACCATGTGGTGGACGAGAGGCTGGAGGACGGGAGGTCTCGGCAGCTCTTCCACCCTCCTCCTACTGTGTCCTGCTGGACTGCGGGGGCTGCAGAGCTAACACAATGGCTCCCAACCTCCCTTGCAGCGAGAATTCCTGACACAACTTTTGCCAGTAAAGAAATGAATCAAAACTAAGTCAGGTGGGGAGATGTCTATTTTGCAGGTATCGAGCTGGCAGGGCCAAGCCAGTGGCTTCCTGATTCCTGGATCATGCATAAGGTGGTGTGACCCCAGAGCCAGCCCTTGACACAGCGACCTCCAGGTCCCCATAAATGTACCCGAGCCGCAGTTCCCTCCTCGGGCCTGTTCTGCAGCATTGTTTTGAGAATCATTCCCACAGACCCAGCCTTAAGCCTGCTCTTGCAGCACTTCCAATTATTCAATAAGCCCCTAAATTCCTGTACTGACTATCTTTCCTCTAAAAACAGCCAAGGAAGTTTCTGTTATAGGCCTGAACCCTGACTGAGATATATAGACCAGTCTGTAACATCACTGACCAATACAAAGTTTACAACAACGGAAATGTTCTGTAAGCCCAGGCTGTGCAATGCCCTAGCCGCCAGTCATATGCAGCTCCTGAGCATCTGAAACGTGGCTAGTGCATCTGAGGAAATGCATTTTGAATTTCACTTAATTTTCAATAACTGCACATTTAGATAGTCACACGTGGCTGGAGGCTCCCACACTGGACAACACAGGTTGTGCTGTATTAAGAGGAAGTACTCTTGGGAAGAGGGTGTTGGCGAAGAAGTGTGAGAAGTGGGGGTGACGACGAGCAGAGCACTGAATTCACAATTGTGGGAAAACTTTTTAAAAAGGCAATCGAGAATGAATTCAGATGTTGTTGGGTGGGTGGATTTTTGATCAGAAATTAACCGCCCTATGCAAAAAGACATATTTTCAAAGCATAAGAGACTCTAAGATCCAACAAACAATGTAGAAACCAAAAGTCCTTTTTCAGTGTCTAATATGCTCATCACATAAATGAGAGATGACTTTCTTCTAAATGGGCAAATCGGGAAGCTGGCATTCCTCCCCAGCCTAAGCGAGAGAAAGCCCAGGACACCCCACCTGAGATGGAAACGCTCTCCAGCGTGAGCACCCACTCGTTTCAGGACACCCCAGCCAAGGTGTAAAGAAACCCTCTCGGGGTGGGCGCCCAGTGGTTCCCGATGCACCAGTCGCCATGCTGTGCATCTGACTGCGCTTCCTCCTACCTGAGCTATTTTCACACCGTCCCCAGCAGCATTCTGTCACTCTGCTCACCCTCCTTTCCCCACCCTGCTACAGACACAGTTCATGAGAGATGGGGTGCCCAGAACAGGCCCCATGACCACAGCAGTCAAATGTTCTCCAAAACAAGGAGACTGCGAGGGCACCAGGACATCTGCCACTCTCTCCCCAATCCAACTGACCAGTACTCCCTCAAATACAATTGTCTCTTTTCTCTTCTACATCCCACCTGCCTCTGATGACTGCGTGAAGGCAGGGGAAGGCAAATAGCACTTCAGAGGCCCAAGGCAATGAGAAAGCAGGAAAGCTACAGCATCCACACCTACTAGTGATCCAGCAAACCACAGCTGCCCACTGTTCTTTACGGGGCAGCTGGCTGAAAGAAGGTAAAGAAAGGAAAAGGAAGCCTCGTAAGGAACCCCTGGAAGCAAACCACCCGCAATGCCCACAAGACCAGCACTGCTTTGGCGAGAGGACCCTGATATAACACCCGGGGCACTAGGCATCTCTCATATTGATGTCAAAGAGCACAGGGAAGAAACAAATGGATAGACACACACAGCTAAGCCATGGCTTTCAACTAAAGATGACAAATCGCCATAATAACCAAATGCTTCTTCCACTTATTTCCAAGCATGGAGAGGAGGGAAGTCACGACCTCTTGCTACTTGAACTAAGGCACCTATCACTACCTGGTGATGGCAAACCTAAATTACAGGCCCTAGTTGAGGATTAATTCACATTTATTGAAAAATCAGCATTTTACCTTTTTTAGTGTGGCAGCAGAGAAGCCTTTGAGGTTAAAAAATAAAAGAAATCTGCCTGCCTGAGGACAGAGAGCCATCTAAAAAAAAGGAGAAATCCTTCAAGTTGCTGATGTCTGGGGGGCAGGCAGGGGGTGCAGACAGTGGGAAGAATGCCCCCAGCAGCCAGGCACCACACCAAGGGGACCCAGACCCCAGCTCAGCCTCCCCTTTCCTTCAGCGGTTGAATGCCTGCAATGAGTTCAGTTCTAACACTTGGGTCCTTCCCTTATTCTCCCGGCAACTCCTAAGCTCCTTGAGAGTGGGAACCAGTATTGTGGCCTCAAACCCTACTGCGGTGTTGCCAGTAGGCACTCAAAACACATTGGCCACACGGAAGTTCTTTTGCAGAACTTTACTTTGGCCTTCAAAGGTTTCTGTGCAGAAGTGTACAGGGAAGATGCTATTCCATTATCTTAAATTGGTATGTTTGCCACATGTTCAATGTATCCATTATCATAGGTTAGATGAATATGTGTTTCTTGTTCCCAACAGAAGGGAAGTCCCAGGAAGCATGAGCTTTTGTCTGTTTTGCACAACTGTATTCTCAGAGCCCAGGGCAGCCTGGAGTGTGGGATGTGCACAATACCAATGTGTTGGATGAAAGGATGACTCAACATGTAACTGTCCCAAGGCTATTTTCCCCATAATGGTAATTACTTGGACTTCCGTCCCGTGATGCTGGGGTTCTGTTGCTCTGACCCACCTTACTGGTAGGAGGGCAGAGGCAGAGGGTGAGTACAGCTTTCCCAGGCACCTGAACTAGAACACAGGAGGCAGCGAGCTTGCAAGGGCAGTTTTTAGCATTCTTCGTGGCTCCCTCCTCCTCCTGCCACCATCTGAGAGAACGGCTCCCTTGGCTAATCCTCACTCCCCCTGCACACTCACTGTCACCCACTGAACTGGGTGGGCACCCATGGGAACCGGCAGGAACTGCTCACACTCCACCTCATGCCTCTGAACATCCCTCTTTGTGGGCCACAGGACTCAGTGGGACGGCACAGTGGTCCCTGCAGCAGAGGCTGGCCCTGCTCCTGAGGCTTGGAATTGACAGACCCACAGACCTGACACTCAGGGAGGCAGAGTGCACATTTCTGTTCTGCACCGTGAGGACGATAGAGCTGTAGCTCCCACAGTCCCACCTAGGATGGGGAGGCTGAGCCCCGGCCCCTCCCAGAGCCTCCTGCACTTCTTCCCAGGGAAGCTGGTCTGCTCCACCCTGTCAGGGTTCAGCACTCTGCTGGGAGTCGTTAAGAAATTCCAGCATTCACCACGCTTCTCAGAAGCTACCCTGAAAGAACTAATCCAAGACTCTAGCAAAACGATGTGCCTGGCTACCCATTATAGCGTGAATGACACCAGCACCAAATCGGAAATAACCTAGCAGCCCCTCACTGTAGAACTGGTTAGACAAATCAGTGCACATCCACTGACAGAATTTTAGGAAGCCATAAAAATTATACTTTAAAAAATATTAAATAATATAGAAATTGTTTCCACAGTATAATATTAAGCAAAAACAGGGTCTACAAAAGTATATACAACGGGACCACAATTTTTCTTTACTTTCTTTTTTTTTTTTGAGATGGGTCTTGCTCTTGTCGCCCAGGCTGGAGTGCAGTGCCACAATCACGGCTCACTGGAGCCTCAACCTCCCCAGACTCAGGTGATCCTCTAACCTCAGATTTTTGTTTTGTTTTGTTTTTAGTAGAGATGGGTTTTCGCCCTGTTGCCCAGGCTGGTCTCCAACTCCTGGGCTCAAGCAATCTTGGCCACCGAAGTGCCAGCATTACAGGTGTGGGCCACTGCATCCGGCCTTTTTTTCTTTTTTTGAGACAGTCTCATTCTGTCACTCAGGCTAGAATGCAGTGCCGTGATCACGGCTCATTGCAGCCTCAACCTCCCTGGGCTCAAGCAATCCTCCTACCATAGCCTCCAAAGTTGCTGGGACTACAAGCATGAGCCACTATGCCCAGCTAATTTTTTGATTTATTTTTTGTAGAAACAGGGCTATGCTGCCCAGGCCAGTTTTGAACTCCTAGGCTCAAGTGATCCTCCCACTTCAGCCTCCCATCCAATTTTTTTTTTTTTTGAAACAAAGTCTCACTCTGTCGCCAGGCTGGAGTGCAGTAGCGTGATCTCAGCTCACTGCAACCTCCGCCTCCTGGGTTCAAGTGATTCTCCTACCTCAGCCTCCTGAGTAGCTGGGATTACAGGCAAATGCCACCACACCCAGCTAATGTTTGTATTTTTAGTAGAGACGGGTTTCACCATGACCTCAGGTGATCTGCCCACCTCAGCCTCCAAAAGTGCTGGGATTACAGGCGTGAGCCACCGCACCCAGCCCCCATCCTATTTTATAGGTTTGTTTTCATGGAAGAAAGACTAGAAGGAAACACTAGTGTTATTTTTAAGTGTCAAGTAATATACATGTGCTGAGAGGTAGTACAGCCTAGAGCTCAGGGGCATGGACCTGGAAACCAGGCAGAATGGATCCAACTTTGAGCTCTGTCCATTGCTAGCTGTGTGAGTTGAATAGGCACATAGCCTCTCTGTGCCTCAGCTTCTTCACTTGTAAAATGCAGATAATAACTCTGCCTATCTCATAGCACTACATGAAACTCAAATGAGTTAATGAACATAAAACTCTCAGGACAGAGCTGCAGGGAGCTGCTTGTGTTTCCCTGTGGTGCTGGGGGTGAGGAGGAAGCGGCATCAGGCAGGCTGGGAGGCATGCAACGTCTGCCCTCTTCCCGAGTGGGGCTGTCAGCGGCTGGGCAAGAGTCTGGCACTGGCTTAGGCACAGTAAGAGAATATACAATATATAATAAATAGTAATAGCTATTTTTGTGATTAATTTTCCAAATTCTGTGCAATAAGTAATTCTTTGGTAATCAGAAAGAAAAACAAGTTACAGTTTGGTTTTCTTGCTTAAGTACACTTCCAATGTGACTGTGGCCACCCCAGTGCCAGATTCCTGCCTCTGGAAGGGGGCAGACAGGCTGCCCACCTCCCAACCTGCCTCAGGCTGCTTCTCCCTCACCCCCAGCACTGCAGGGAAACACAGGCAGCTCCCTGCAGAGAAAGAAGCCAGAAGTCCCATGAGAACTCAGCACGCCTCTCAGCAGTCCTCTCGACTCCAGCCTAAGCTCCAGACAGAGGACCACTTGCACTCCTGTGTTTCCAGCTGTGGCTCCCTGCAGACAGAAGGATCTAGGTTTAGGGCAGAGTAGGATGGTTGGTTTGAAAATTAGCTGCGAAACACAGGCAAGATCCTTTCCTTTTTCTCTTCATCTTTTCCTTTTTCTTTTCATCTTGTTTAAAAACCACTCCGTTTCCTATCCGCTCGCCTCCAGGAAGCATGAGCAGGGCTATGCGCCCAGAATGAGCGGCAGTGAGACTCAGCCCCAGTCCAGGGTGCACCATGCACATAACCCCAGAAACAAACGCCAGGGAGGGAGGGCTTCCCCAGCCACACAGCCATGCGGCTTCAGCACGCAGGCCCTGACTCTTCAGTCGCCCCTCACACCATGAGCACTGCTACCAGTGCCAAGTGGCATATGCTGTCCACACCTCAGTTTCCCCATCTGTAAAACTGACATGATACCACATCCCTCACAGAACAATGGTGAAGACTACAAGGGACTATGTCTATAAAAGTACTCTCTGAATATGAAGAATTATTTAGCAAAAATCATTCCACAGATAAAGCCTCAGGGTACCCAAGAAGAACCTCATTTCAATGAAGTAAAATCAAACATGAAAGCTGGGTTTTTAAAAATCTTTTTCCCAGAAGCACATTTTCCGTGTTACGCAACCAATCTCAAAAATAATTGCTATATCCCATACACAGATATTAATGGATCTATCCAGAAAATTCAGAACACCAAATTCCAGAGATCCTTGAAAATGGTGCACTTTTCCCAAGAATCCTGTATTATTAAAAGCCTCTGAAATTCTTCCACTGTCAGGGGATTGCACTGTATGGGGAAAGAGGGTCACGCCGCATATGCACGCACTAAAAACATCACACACACTAATGTACCCACACACAGCCTATTTTGTGCTACTCCTGGAAGTCTCCAATTCTCATTAAGGCACGACAAAAGAAACAGCGTCAGCTTTTCTACACACTCACAGGCCATTTAATAACGATGCTTTGTGTAAAATATAATACTTCTTTCATTTAGAAAAGTCAAAGCCATTTATCTGATTAATCCCCACAAAACCCCGTCAGACAGCAGGCAGACAAGAGGGTAGAAGGCAATGAAAAAATATGCAAGTCTCCCCTGAGGCTGTCATTCCTTGGTAAATACTAAGCTTCATATAGATATGAAGTTATCTTGACTCCTTCCCAAGTTCAGTAGGAAAAGAACTGGGCCAGAAGTCAGTAAATCTCAATTCCAGCCTCAGGCCCATCACCCATTTGCTCTACGAACTCAGGCAAATCACATTCCTTCTCCAGCTCTCAATC
Source organism: Sapajus apella (assembly GCF_009761245.1). Classification (NCBI taxonomy): domain Eukaryota; kingdom Metazoa; phylum Chordata; class Mammalia; order Primates; family Cebidae; genus Sapajus; species Sapajus apella. The sequence goes on along the minus strand of NW_022437026.1, from coordinate 3,423,906 downwards.
TCTTCCATAGAATGAGGAGGCTCAACCAGATACTGTACGAGGTCCTTCTAGCTCAGACAGCTCAGGTTCCAGAACTCTCTGGTCCAGACATCTCATTGCTCCCCTCAGCCTCTCCAGCCAGCCCCACCCCCCTCCCCCAGTTGTTTGGTGCCTGGATCTCCTCCCCACTGATCTTGAAGCTGGGGTTGAACCAGGTGTAGTCCGGCAGCCACCCCACTCTGCCCACTGGCTGGCCTCTCCTGGCTGCAGAGGTGGCCTGAGAGCACGCTCAGCTATCCTGAGCACCTGCTTCCAATTGCCTGTGCTTACAAGGCAAGTACAACCCAAGATCCCCCCTACCCCCTGCACCCCCAGCTAGGAAAAGCCACAGAGAGAGTCCTGGCGGCTCACCATGGTTTACACGGAAATCCTCAAAGCCAGAGATGGCTCTTCAAACCCCTTCAGATGGCTACTATCTCAAAATGAGAAAATAACAAGTACTGGCAAGCATGTGGAGAAATTGGAGACTTCATGTGTTGCTGGTTGGGAATGTAAAATGGTGCTACCACTATGAAAAACAGGATGGAAGTGCCTCAAAAACTGAAACATAAAATTACCATATGCACCAGCAATTCCACTTCTGGGTATATACCCAAGAGACTTGCAGGCAGTGACTCGAACAGATACTTATACACCCGTGTCCATAGCAGCATCATCCAAAGAGACAAAAGATGGAAGCAACCCAAGTGTCCTTCAATGAATGGACAGGCAAACAAAATGTGATCTATCCACACAATGGAATGTTATTCAGCCTTTAAAATAATGACATTCTGCTACAGGCTACAACATGGTTGAACCTTGAAGACATGGTGCTAAGTGAAATAAGCCATACCCACAAGAACGAGTATTGAATAATTCTACTTATATGAGGCACCTAGAATAGCTGTAAAAAGAGAGAAAGTAGAATAGAGTTTGCCAGGGTGAAGGAGGAAGAGATAATGAGAATTAATGGTTATAGAGTTTTAGTTCAAAATGACAGAAAGTTCTAGAGATGGACAGTGGTTGACGGTTACACAACATGGCGAATGTACTCAATGCCACTAAATTGTACACTTAAAATGGTTAAAACTGTAATTTTGATGTTACCTGTATTTTACCATAACAAAAAATTATCTCAATTTAATGTTTTTTTAAAAAGCCAAAGAGACTCAGGATACTTGGAAGCACACCCCAAGAAGAAAGAGAAGGATGTCTGTCCTTCTCAGGAAAAGAGAAGCAGAGGGGAAGGCCTTTGGAAGCTGTCCCTCGGGAGGGAGATGGGAGGACAGACTTTAGGCCAGTCCTGAGGGGAGACATGTGGCAGGACAAGTCTCTGCCCTACACAAGTGCTTCTGTCGAGTCTGCTCACCACAGGAACATAGGCCCAGAGAAGGATGCAAAGAATCCTAGTCATAAATTGTTTTCAAACATCAAATAAATCACACGTGCACATGCACAAACATGCCTTCACCATTGAGTAAAACCAGACGCACATCCAAATATATCAACAGTTTTCTCAAGCGCCGTTAAAAATCAGGCATCAGACCTTTGGCTGCAAGAGCTGGTTTGATGGGAAGTTAGATCAACCCCGCATCTCTGCACAGTTTCAGTCCTGTCCAAAAGCTCCACTCTGGGCACCTGTGAGTATCTCCAGGGCAGGCCATGACATGCTCATCTCTGTGGCTCTGTGCCTAGCCCAGAGCCTGGCACACACCCAGTAAAAGAAGTGTTTGCTGAAGGAATGCTGATTTCAACTCAGCACCTGATCATTTTAAGTAAGAAGACTAATTACGTTATTCCCAATGACGGTGAATGATGAAACCAAGGCAGAGTAAAGCACACAGCCTCCATCCAGTGGGACCCAGGCTAAGACTGACCTCTCCACTCCCAAACCTTCCAATTTCTTTGGCATCGTAAATCCACACTCCGTCCTCACAGGGCATGGGCACCCTCCTCCTCCGTGGGCGTCTGTTTACCATCTTCCTGTGTCCTGCACCCACCCTTCTCCTCTTTCTGCTCAGGATTTTCTGACACTCTCTGGAGCCAGTGGTATCCAACTCTGCCTAGCCTTTCTTCTCCAGGGTCCTCTTCTTGAAGGATCGAGGAAACACCAGATGGCCTGACTCGGGCCGGGGGCACTTATGGTGCTGCCCGGATTCTCCCACAGCATCAATTGCATTGAAAGTCTGGGCCAAAAGGGAGTAGACGGGGAGGGCAGGAGAAGTCCATCTTTAAGAGCACAAAAGCAGAAGGCAGAGGTCAATGGCACTACCATTCTTCATCTCAGAATGGAGTCAGGATTCACAGAGCAGAACCCAGGGCTGTAAAAATGCTGTAACACTCAGTCATCTCTGTGACTCTCTCCCCCTGTCTCTGTTCCCCTCCTCTGACTCTCTGTCCCCATAGGAATTAGGAGGGTCATAGCCTTGGAGACAAATTGGACCTGCTTCTGGTCTATGAACAGAGCAAAGAAAAAGTGGACAGGTGGAATGCAGGATCTAGAAATACCGAGTTTTAGGGGACAGGACTGGAAGGGCATTGAGTGAACTGAACCACAGCAGCCACCTCCACGAAGAGACAGTGTGGTCTGGTGGTAACGGCAAAAGCAGGAGCCCTACATTCCTGTCTAGCCTTGTGATCCTGGGCAACCTATTTACATTTCTGAGAGGTCGATATCTCTGAGTTGTGGCAAGAGTCTTAAAACATTTATAAGCACTTAGCATGGTGCAGTCATCTAAGTTCTCAGGGGGCAGTAGTCATTAATTGGCATCGTTTTGTTATTTTTAAAGGGGGCTGAGCCCCTGGGGCCTACCACAATGAAGGAGAGGCACAGGAGAAGCTGAGCACCTGAAAGGCCCTTGTGGGCACCCCAGCATGACCCCATCCAGAGTGGCTGTATTTCACAACCCACCCCCACATTTCCGCTGAAGCTCAGACAGCCCCAGCCACTCCCACTTCCTAGTCAGCTCTCCCTCGTGGGTCTCTTCTGAGTGGGGCTGAAGGCATGAGTCTTCCTACCTCTTCAACTAGGCAGCTGTGTGACTCTAGACAAGTTTATCTCCTTCTCTGTGCTTCAGTCGCCTCATCTGTAAAAAGAAGGTGTTCACCAAATGATCTCTAAGGTCCTATGTACTTTTCTGGCATTCGGTGTTTCTGGAATTCACAAGTGGGTGGTGGAGAAGTTAATCATTTGGGACACGCTAGCCAAAGAAATGGGCTTCCCGAAAGAGAGTAGACGCCACTCGCCCACCTCTACCCCTGAATTTCCTCCCGTAATGTTGATAAAGACTTGAATCTGAAAAGTACTCCTGAGTAGGGCAGCCACTTACTGGGGGTGCTCCCCTGAGTCTCAACAAACTTGGCTAATGGGCTAGGACCACTTGAACTCCTTCAGCATGGGATGTGCACTGCCCACAGGGTTCAGCTTCTGAAACGTCTGCTGGTTTCTTAAGCTGCCCTCCCTAATCCTCAGGGATGCACTTCAGATTGTGGAGTGGGATCCCACTAGAATTATAACTGCCTGCTCATTTGCTTCCCTTGAATACCAGGCTCTTTTGCAGCCTTCCTGCCTTTGTCTTTCCCACCTGTGAAACGGGCTAATAACAGCTACACACATACAAGGAGGCACCAAACAGCAAGTATGTGGGATCTCTGGGGTGACCCAGCAGCATCTTTCTCAACGTGAGAGCTGCCTAGTTCTCACACATGCGGAGGTTACTGGAGAAAATGGGACGTCTGCTTTGGTCTGCTCTATGCACTTAGTACGCTGCTGAAGAAAAATATCCTTTTAGGATGAAATGCAGATGGCCTCAACATAGCTTTGTTACTGGGTGGTCCCCTGGCAGCCTACAACTGCAGGCACTGGGAGCTGAGTGTCATGAAAGAGGGGTGGTTTCCTGCATAAAACTATGGTCTTAGGGCTCACACTCAGGGTGGCAAACACCTGATCCAACTTCCCAGTTGAGCCAAAGGGTTACGAAGCTGCCCCCACACGCCCCAGATCATCCACGATCATACAGTTATGTAAAGGGCTCAGTGATGGGGGAAAGGAGCCACCACCACCTGCCCAGGGTAAGGAGCTGGGGAGGCAAGTCCCCCACGTGACTCCACAGTCACCCTTGAGCACATGCATGCAGATACAAGAGTACAGGTACAAACACATGTCGGCAGCATGGGACGTGGAGGCACAAAGCATCACCACTTGCATCTGTGCAGCTCATGGCCTTGGTCACTGAGTTTTTTGCATCCATGTAACCTCCCCTCCTGTCCAAACGTAACCTTGAGAGCAGAGCCCTGTCTCATTCCACTATGTGACCCCACAGTGACAAGTGGTCAGGAAGCATCGGGGTGTGGGCCTACCATGGGCTCCCCGGTACAGGGACATGGGAGGCACCACTGTGTAAGATACTCCCCTGCCACAACAAGCCACCAGCATCCCTGGGAAGGAGAGGCCCCGCGGCATGGTCACCCACACAGACACATACCCATGCACATTCTCCGGCAACTCTGCCCTACCAGGGGCCTTGCTCTTTCTGAGTCTGTAACTAAATTTGGGCCTGAAACAAAAGTGGCCAACACAAGATTGGCCCACAGTTAGCTCCAGGCAGCTTGGCATTCCAAAGCAGTTTACTGGCCTCTGCCAGAGTGTAGGGTTTGCAGCCATCACCTCCTCCAGGCTGTGGCTCAGTGCCTCCTCCTTCACCCACAGCTCCCACACGCCACTCCCCAGGGCAATGGTTTTGGGTGAAGGGGAGAGGCCAGAAGATATGATGCAGAATAGTAAAAAGAGATGAATTTTGAAATTCGACATTTAATTAGACATTAGACTCATTTCCATTTGACTCTCAGCTCTCCACTTGCTGACCATGTGATCTTTGCTAAGTTAACCTCTTTGATCCCCAGCTTTCTTATCAGTAAAATAGGGATAATATAATATTATAAGGATTAAATAGGGTGCATTAATACTAATGCATGCTTACTAAAGGTTAAGTATTTCACATCAACATTCTCTCTTGAGTTGGGTGTGATGAAGAATGACATAAGACCCAAGAGTCACATACTCCTTCCCCAGCCACTAAAGGACACCAACTATCCTTGGCAACTTCTCCCAGCCTGCTCCAGAGGAGACTCGAGCAACCTGTGCCAAAGAGAACAAACAATGCCTTTTCTTGCCCCTCAATGCTATATCCAGGGTGCAAGCCTCCTTTCCTTCCTTGAATATGGATGCCCATGCCAGCCACCACACATACTGAGTTACAGGACATCCAAGCCACAGGGAGACACATCTTCCATCTGGCTGGCAGTTTACAAATATTTGAGCTTATCAGGTCTGAATTGGAAAAGAAGGATAATTGAAGTTTCATAGGAAATCACTGTACAAGTTATATATGACCCAATTAGGCTTACAGGGTGTGCAGTATTTCCATTTGTTTGTTCCAAGGATGCTTTATGTAGGGCTGGAAGAAGGAGGCAGGCAATAAAACAGTGCCTTCACGTCCTTCATTTCTGCTATTCCCGTCCTCCTTTGAATTAGTTGGTGCCCAGGAGCCATTTCCCGAAAGCTTCACATAATTTTCCTCTTCTACCCTTAAGGGCAGCCTCACTCTCCATAGCCAATGGGAAAAAGCAATGTGAGCACACCACATAAGACATGAGAGTGGGTGAGGATATGGTAGAGCCAGAGGGACATGGACAGCACCTGGCCCACCCACCTCCTTTAAGAGGTGAGGCCACAGGAGCTCAGAGGAAGCAATCCTTTTGTCCCCTAAGTTCCTGCCCACTCAAAACCAAGCCAAAGTTAAGCCCAAGCCTCCAGATCCATGGATGCTGTTCCTATTAACCCAGGATAAAGTCTCAGTCTAGAAGGCACAGAATAAGAGACCTCCCTACAAATGCTGTTCTCACCCTTTAGCAGAAGCCCAGTGTGGGCTGAATAATGACCATCATCCCCAGACATGTCCATATCCTCATCCCTGGTACTTGTGAATAAGTTACCTTATGTGGCAAAAGAAACTTCCAGAAGGATTGCAGCTCTGCAGACCCATTTTAGACATCTGACCTTCAAAAACGTAAGATAATAAAACTGTCATTTTAAGCCACTAAGTTTGTGGTAATGTATTAATACTGAAGCAGGAAGAAATAAATATACCTAGCTTCTCATCCCTGTAAATCATCGCAAGGTGGAAACAGCGAGATGGGCAGAGCTAAGTGGTCCAGGAGGTCCTAGTTATATGGGCAGTGGGGATAAGTAACCCACATACATTTGGAACCTCCAGAGGGAGAAGCCCTTGCTGCCCTCAGCCTCTGCTGATGCAGGGCTGGTCTTGCCACTTCTGCAGAAGGAGGCCAGTCCTGATGTCTGAGGGCATGGGCAGAGCAGAAACAGAAGTCTTTGAATATTGATGTTAAAATGGGCAAATGACTTGAGTAGCTATTTCTTCAAGATGATATACATATGGCCAACATAGCTGATCATCAGAGAAATGCAAATCCAAACCACCATGAGCTATCACTTCCCACCCATTAGGATCGCTGCTGTCAAAAAACAGAAATTAACAAGAGCTGGAGAGGATGTGGAGGAATAAGAACCTTATACACTGTTGATGGGAAAGGAAAATAGAGCAGCCACTGTGGAAAACAGTATGACAATTCCTCAGAAAATTAAAAATAGAACTACTATATGATCCAGCAATCCTACTTCTGGATATGTATCCAAAAGAACTCAAAGCAGAATTTCCGAGAGATATCTGCATGCCCAGGTTCATAGCAGCACTATTCACAAGAAGAAGTGAAGGAAACAATCATTAGAGCAAACTGGCAACCAACAGAAGGGGAAAAAATTTTTGCAATCTACCCATCTGACAAAGGACTAACATCCAGAATCTACAAAGAACTAATACAGATTTACAAGAACAAAAACAAACAAACCCATTCAAGAGTGGGCAAAGGATATGAACAGACACTTTACAAAAGAAAACATCGATGAGGCCAACAAACATATGAAAAAATGCTCATCATCACTGGTCATCAGAGAAATGCAAATCAAAACCACATTGAGATACCATCTCACACCAGGTAGAATGGCAATCATTAAAAAATCTGGAGACAACAGATGCTGGAGAGGATGTGGAGAAATAGTAACACTTTGACACTGTTGGTGGGAAAGTAAATTAGTTCAACCATTGTAGAAGACAGTGTAGTAATTCCTCAAGGACCTAGAAACAGAAATACCATTTGACCCAGCAATCCCACTACTGCGTATATACCCAACGAATTAGAAATTGTTCTATTATAAAGACACATGCACACGTATGTTCATTGTGGCACTGTTTACAATAGCAAAGACTTGGAACCAATCCAAATGTCCATCATCAATGGATGGGATAAAGAAAATGTGGCACATATACACCATGGAATACTATGCAGCCATGAAAAACAATGAGTTCCAGTCCTTCATAGGGACATGGATGAATCTGGAAACCATCATTCTCAGCAAACTGACACAAGAACAGAAAACCCAACACCGTATGTTTTCACTCAGGCGGGTGTTGAACAATTAGAACATGTAGACACAGGGAGGGGAGCATCACACACTGCAGTCAGTAGTGAGGGGCTAGGGGAGGGACAGAGGGTGTGGGGAGGATGGGGAGGGATAATGAGGGGAGAAATACCAAATATAGGTGATGAGGGGATGAAGGCAGCAAACCACCTTGCCATGTATGTTCCTATGCAACAATCCTACATGATCTGCACATGTACCTCAGAACCTAAAGTACAATAATTTGTTTAAAAAAAAAGTGAAAACAAGTCCAAATGTCCATTGACAGAAGAATGGACAAACAAAATATAGCCTATCCTTGGCCAGGTGCAGTGGCTTGTGCCTGTAATCCCAGCACTTTGGGAGGCTGAGGTGGGCAGATCACTTGAGGTCAGGAGTTTAAGAACAGCCTGGCCAACACGGCGAAAGCCCATCTCTTCTAAAAATACAAAATTAGCCAGACGTGGTGGTGCACACCTGTAATCCAGCTACTCGGGAGGCTGAGGCAGGAGAATCGCTTGAACCCAGAAGACTGAGGTTGCAGTGAAATGAGATCGTGCCACTGCACTACAGCCTGGGCAAACAACGAGAACACATGGACATAAGGAGGGGAGCGTCACACACTGGGTTCTGTTGGAGGGGTATAGGGGAGGAACAGCAGGGGATGGGGAGGTTGGGGAGGGATAATATGGGGAGAAATGTCAGATACAGGTGATGGGGGGATGGAAGCAGCAAACCATATTGCCATGTATGTACCTATGCAACAATTCTGCATGATCTGCACATGTACCCCAGAATCTAAAGTACAATTTAAAAAAATCAAAAAAAATGTAGTCTATCCATACAATGAAATATTATTCAGCCTTAAAAAGCAGTGAAATTCTCACACACACAGCAACACACATGATGCCATGTGAAATAAGCCGGTCGCAAAGATAAATACTCAATGATTCCACTTTAACATGAGTTATCTAAAGTAGTCAAATGCATAAAAACAGAGAGTAGAATGGTGGTTGTCAGGGGCTGGAGGCAGGGAGAAATGAGGAGTTGTTCAATGTGTATATAGCTACAATTTTCCAAGATGAAAAAGTTCTGGAGATCTGTTCCACAACAATATACTTAACAGTACTGAACTGTAACACTTAAAAATTATTCAGATTGAAAATTGTGTTATGTACTTTTTACCGCAATTTTTGAAAATTAAAAAATGTTAAGTGTCTAGGTGCATAATATGCCCCGGATGAGCCCAGCAGAGCCCCAGGATTCTTGTGGCACTCTGTCACCGCGCTCTGTTGCCCTTCTTCACAACCTGCTTTATTCCTGTGTTCGTCTTCCCCAAGAGATCTTGAGCTTGTTGAGGATGGGAAAGAAGTCTTTTTTTTTTTTTTTTTTGAGACAGAGTCTCACTCTGTCGCCAGGTGCCAGACTGGAGTACAGTGGCAGGATCTCAGCTCGCTGCAACCTCCGCTCCCAGGTTCAAGCATTTCTCCTGCCTCAACTGCCCGAGTAGCTGGGACTACAGGTGTGCGCCACCATGCCCAGCTAATTTTTGTATTTTGGTAGAGATGGGGTTTCACCATGTTGGCCAGGATGGTCCCAATCTCTTGACCTCATGATCTGCCCACCTCGGTCTCCCAAAGTGCTGGAATTACAGGCGTGAGCCACTGTACCCAGCCAGGAGTCACGTTGACTACGCCAAGTACCTTGCACAGCACCCAGCATGGTGTTTTACACATAGGAGGTGCTCAGCAGACCTTTGTTGGATTTAATTTTTCAAAAGTGTATTGCCAACTTCATGCAAATTAATCCTATTCTTCCAAAGGGGTGCTTAGTCTACCACTTGCCCCCACATCCATGGCTTACCTCAGGGTCAGTGGGGACAGACAGGGAGGCTCAGTACTATGGAAGAGGCCCAGGCTATAAGTGACACAGTGCAGCTATCGTCTATACACTCATGGAATGTCATTCCTTACCCAGTGTCCTAGCCTTCCACATGTGCACAAACCATGAATCCCTCAAGAACACAGCATCAGCAGTAAAAGCAGAATGAGCCACTGGGAGCAAGGGATAGGTTCAATTTGGTTGGACTAAGAAGTGCAAAGTCTCAGAACCCCACAGGGTCTCCCAGAAGTAAGAATATAGGTCTGCACGCACAGCCCTCCCTCCACATTTAACACCGTGATTCATTTAAGAGTATCAACAGTGAGCAAGTGCCCTGCCTGCCTGATACAGTGGAGTCCTCTGACATTCCCTCCGTGCTGCGGTGATAAATAATAACTCTCCAACCAAATCCTATGAACTGAAAAATTGCTTTCCCCGTGCGTTGATGGTCATCTCTTAACATAAGCTGAGCCAGCATGAGGACAGTGGAAAGGTCCCTCTCCTGTTGTCTGCAAACATGAAGGGTGCTCTGAGGCCCTTCAAACACCTTGGAGGAGGCTGTCTACTCAGCAAGTAACCAAAGAGAATGCATCTGAGGCAATGCATCTTTCCAAAATTCCTGTTTAAAAATTATAGTTAATATTTACAGAGTACTTCCTGTGGGCCAGACCCTGTTTTCACAATTTTACACATATTGATATATTTAATCCTCTCAGCACCCCCATAAGGTAGGCATTATTATGATGCCCACTTCACAGTTGAGAACATTGAGGCACAGAGGGACTAACCAGCTTGTGCAAAGCCACCAGCAAAACAAGCAGGCTGACAGCAAAGTATGTGCTTTAACCACCGTGTTCATGGCCTCTAGAGTTAGGTCCCTGGCCTGAGGATGCTGACTTCCAGCCTCCTTTCCCTCCTGCCCTACCCCTACCCTAGCAGAGAGTACCATTTCAGCCCTCTCTAGGAGAGGCACACACATTTAAAGAGCTATTTCTAGGAGACAGCATTTGCAAAAAGCTGCAAGTCTCAAGGCAAGAACCAAAGAACCAGCATACAGAGAACTAAACCTAACAAAAGTAGAATTATATTTCGAATTCCCATAGGATGTTGTACTTACGTATTCTGAAGCATGTTAGAAACATGAATTACTTCTCATTCAAACCTCCTGAAAATTCATCCTGTTCCCATCCCCACTTAATAGATAAGCAGACCGTGAAAAGAACGGAGAAGTGGCCTGCCCAAGTGAGTAACCTGCAGAATGATTGGGTAACAAAACAGGTGATGGAACTCAGACATCATAGTTCCTGAAACCTTACAAGACAACACACTTCTATTTACAAAATCATCTGAAACCATTGCCCAGAGACAAACATGTTCAGCGTGAGCATCTCTCAAACGAGGTCAGAGTCAAAAGCAGAACGCCCAGCTTTTTAGTTTTTTTCAAAGAATCATGGCACAAGAAGAGATTTCGAGCTTGCTTATCCATCTCCTGCCACCCAGCAGGTCACTGCAGAGCTTCCTGAGAGGGGCTCTGCCACTCCCATTTTTTCTAGGAAAGCACATTACTTAACCTCTCCTAAGAACCCATAATGGCATCCACAAATTCTGGAATTTATGAATTTTTTCTTTGTCTCTTACCTAAAATTCTCACACTAAAATGTGACCCTTTCTTCTTTTTCAGAGTAATGAAAGAATACATACTCTAGCATCACCACCTTTATGATTTTTCTACATATATGTAAAGATTATCCACTCACTTCAGGCTTATCTGCTTCAAGTCATACAGCATGGATTCTTTTGGCTTCCCAAAGCCCATATCTCCCAATGGCTCTCACTGTAACTCTTTAAGTTCTCAAATTATCTCTAAAAACAGAGTTCCAATCCATACTCTGTACTCATAGGAAGGACTTCAAAGCACAGGACACAGTGAAAGGACTCTCCCCTATTGTGCTGGGATTTGGAATAAGAGGGGCTGTCCCTGAGGAGCACAGCTGGCAATGACAGGCAGGTACCAAGAATCAGATGATCCAGTCCCAGATATGTGAGCAAAGCGGGGATCAGCTACTAAGAAACTGGAGCGGTGAGGAGTCAAGACTAGACAGGCCAGCAAGAAAAGAGAAGTGAGGTACCAATGGCCAAGAGGGCTTGAGAGAATAGAGAGGCAAAGGGCAGAGATCAAAAACCCAGCCTGGGAGATAGAAGATCAAGGGCTTGGAGCACAGAAAATGCCCTGGCTAAGAAGAGCTCTGGAAGGCGGCCCTGGGAAGCATGAGATCAGAATCTAAGAATGGGTTCAAAGGCAACTGTTCATGCTCACGAATATCTGTGTTCCCTTTTTCTTATTGGAGTCGCAGCTAGCCTACATTTTCTAGCTGCTGTGGCAGTTAGATATGGCCATATGACTAAGTTCTGGCCAGTGAAATGTGCACAGAAGTGATGGCGTGCTAGTTCAGGCCAGGCCGGTGAGAAGCTGCCATGCACCATCCCTGTTTCCTCATCTGCAACTGCTTCTCTTTCTCCATGTGTTAGCTGAATAGAGAAGATGCCAAAGATCTCAAAGAGAGAAGCTCTGCAGAACGAGAGGGCCCACAGTCACTGAGCCACCATGAGGAAGCCCACCTGACCAGGAATAACTGCACTGGACTATCACGTAACTGAAAATTAAACTTCTACTGCACCCAGTCAGTGAGATTTGGGGCTGCTTATAACAGTTGCTAGCCTTCCCTAATTAAAACAGGATCAGAGAAACAAATATGCAACTAAGTGGTAAAAATGGAGTTTAACAAGCCTAGAATGGATTAGAACTCAGATGACTTGGAACACCTATGGAGAAAAAAACCTAATCAATGTCAAACTACACTTTCCCTTTTTGAATGGAATTATATGGCTAGTACATCAAGGGGATGCCTCAGACACAGAACCATCGAGTAATGCTAAAAGGGAAATAATGGTCACTCAGTCCAGGGCAAATTGGAAATGATTTGTCAAACCATCCATTCACCTGTTTTTTTCCCAGCAACTCCCGAGTGCCTCCTACTAAGTGCTTAGAGCTGTGGCTCCAGTGGTAAACAAAGCACAGTCACTGCCCTACAGGGACCCTCAACCAAGTAGGAGAGGCAGACACGCAGTCTACCATGTAGTGATGAGTTATCCAATGGGTAGACTTAGACTGTTGCAGCAGTGCTGAAAAGGGATGCCCAACTCAGTCTGGATCTGTGGAAGGAGTCCCAAAGGAGGGGATGCTTGATCCTAAAGAAGCAGTAAAAGTCAGTTGACTAGAAGGAGTGAAAGGCATTCCAGGTGCAGGGAACAGCATGCCCAAAGTACGAATTTACACGCTGCAATTGGGAACCAGCAGTAGACAGTACATTTAAAGTGTCGGGTTGGTAGAAGAAACAGTAAAAGCTAAGAATGGTAAGACGATGCAGAAGGAGCCATCATTTACAGTGGACAGGGAACCAGCGAGGGGCTTGGTGCAGCATACTGACATTATCTGAGTGGTGCCATAGTAGAGCATGAGGGCTAGCAGGAGTTAGGCCAGGAATACAGAATCTAGTCAGAAGGCTCTTCCAATTGCATAGGCAAGACAGATGAGAGTCCGGGGGGTGTATTATAATGTATTAAGGAGGTATAATCTCTTAAAACAGCTGACTGAATTAGCTGTGGAATGAGAAGAAAGCAAAAGCACTGAGAATGGCTTCCAGGTACCTGGCTGGGCCAACTTGGTGGCACCACCACCGAAATAGTGATCACAGAAGGAGAAGAAGGTTTCAGAGGACACAGAGATAGTGGATTTACTTTGAAAAATTAAAACATTCTGCAGCTATCCAACTAAAAAAATAAAAAATGTAAACGAGACAGATATCTGGGCTGAAAAGTAAATTTGAAAGTCATAATCCTACCAATGGTGGTCCAATAACGGGAAAGGTTGACATTTCCTAAAAAAAAGAGAAGTAGAAGAGTCCGAAAATAGAACTCACAACGCCAGTGTGGCTAATACACTCAGGAGGGTCTGCAGTTAGCTGACCCAGAGATGCACTGATGATTGACATATTCATAGGTGCACTGATTCTATGCACAGATGCCTAGGCATTCACTCACTGTTACATTTACACTGGGAGGTCTCTACTGATGTGACCAATGGCTCTGTCTTTGGCTCTAGGCTTTTGAACACTAAATTAAAAAGTTGGATGAAGACAAATTTGTCAAATGTGCTGCTGACACAAATCTGGGAGGAATAGCTAGTAAATTGGAAGTTTGAGTCAGAATTAAAATGACCTCAACAAGCTGAAACTATGGTCTGCACTAACAAGATGAAATATAATAAGCACAAACGTAAAGGACTATACTTAGATGAATAAATTCACTGCATAAACATAGGGTAGGTGGAACCCTGGCTTGCCTTATCAGCAATTTATATGACAAGGACCCTAGGGGTTTTAGTAGGCTGCGACTCAATATGAGTCAACAGTAGAGCACAGCTGCCAAAAAGGCAAATGCAATCTTTACTTCTTCCTTAATCTGCATTCAGGGAGGTAGCAGGCTGAGACTCCATCCAAGTCAGCCCACAGCTGAAGCCCTGAGTCCCTTCTGGAGAACAGACTCCAGGAGGAACACCAGCAAGGAGAGGCTGACCAGCAAAGTCAGGACAAGAGGGTGAGGAATGAAGCCATGAGAGAACTTGGGTAAAGAAAGTGGGGACAAGAAGTCTGGAAAATATGCTTAGAAGAAACATAATAGTCTGCTTCAAAAATCTGGAGGGCTAACGAAAATGAAGTAAATATATTTTGTTTGCTCCAGATGGAGGAATCAAGCTTGATGGGCAGAAGTTATAGGATGGCAGATTTCAACTTAATATAAAAAAGAACATTCAAAAGATAAAGGCTATTTAACATCCAAATGGCTGCATGTTGAAGTTAGTGAGGTCCCCTTCCCCGGAACTACCCAAGTAGAAACAAGATGACCACTTGTTAAGAATGCTGAAGACAGCTCTGCAGTGGGTGGGAAGTTGGGATGGATCAGTCATTCCCAAGCTGGATTTCAAGGACAAGTAACAACACCTTTTTAAAATTTTACTATGTACAATTTAAAATCAACTATCACCATCATCACACAAAAGAAGAGACATTTTAACACCAAAGAGCAAGACAGATATACTATCAGAATTTTAAAATCCTTTATATATATAGAATAATTTAATTTTATGAAAACAACATACCTAATTTTTCCAACTCTGTGAAAGCCAGAGGAAACATTAGTCATGATTCCACTTGTTTTATTCACTGTTGTATTCCCAGTGCCTCGTGTTTAGTAGGAGCTCAATAAATATTTGCTCAACGAATGATCAAATGAAAGCATGCATTTAATATATAAAGCACTGGCTTCCACAGAGTCAAATGGCTTCTCCACCTCATCATTCATCAATATTTATTGACAGCTCTCACGGTTCTTGGCACTGAAATATGGTAGGGGAAGGGCCATTAAATTCCCACAAAACTTCCTCCAAGCACTGAGAGTAGCAATGCCTTACATTTGTATTGTGTTTTAAGGTTTACAGAGCATTTTCTTCTGTATCATCAATACTCTTTATAATGTGGAGATAAATATCACCAATCTACAGCTGGGGAAACTGAGGATCAAAGACTTTCCCAAGAGTATAATCTGAGATGGCTGGGTAAGTCCCAGCATAAACCCAGCTTCTCCAATGGCAGGGTGCATGCTGTTTCCACTCACCTCGGCTGTGTCCCGAAGAAAGGGATTGCCTGATCCTCTGGCACACCCCTGGGAGGGTCAAAACGCTTGTGGTCACAAAAGGGCAGGACACAGTCCTCAACAACTCAGGCTGCCCTGGCAATGCTGGGATCTACATCAGGGCCTCTTTGGGGAAAAGCAGAAATTGGAGGAGTCTATGGCTTCCATCAGCAGCAAGCCAAGAGCCTTTGTTTGCCTCTAAGACACCATCTGTCCACCAGGTCTGCTAACACTGACAATTTAAATCAGGAACCCCTCTGGTATGGAATGATTTGAGCTCAGGTCAGAAAAACCCTCAAAAGAATGATGACAGTGTGTGAGAAGCCAGTAATAGGAACCTAAATGCATTCAGAGCTCCCTGTTCATTCTATGTTCAAGCCAGGCCATGTGGGACTACCTGATTAACTGCCTTAGCCTGAAATTAACTGGCAATTCAGGAAACCAAGCAGCATAGTCCATGATTAAACAAGCCAAAGGGGCAAAAAACAAACACCACCAAAAAACTATTTTCACAGACGTAACAAGTTAATTATTCAGTGTGTGTATGTATACATATGTGTGTGCATATCTATATATAAATACAGGATATAAAGTAGACTTGAGCAGAGATAGGCGTCTTGTTGAAAATATAGGAAACTGAATGAAAATTCCTTGAACACGAGACATCCCACTCTCGGCACCTCTTCCCCAGTGTGTGACTAGAACAGGGTCCAGTGTAGCTTAGCAACCCCAGGCTCCAGTTTTCTCCCTGATAATTCCTCCATTAAGAAAACCCAAGCTCTAAGGTCCACAGACTAGAATGCAGTGGAGCACCTCAGTGTGGCAGGGTCAAGGTGCCAGGGGCATCCTGAACAGATGGTAAAGGCAGGTGTGTACAGGAGGCAGGGGTGAGGGCCCCTGCTCCAAATGCTATGATTGCTCCTGCATTTCCTAGCAACATCATGCTGGGGGTGTTGTCTGAGCGCCACATAGAAACTGGGGAGCGACAGCTGGCCCAGGTTTGTTGAAAGCAAAGCAAGGATCCAGGAGACTCTGCCAGGCTGTGTGGAACCTGGAAAGACACCACCAGGAAAATCAGGGCCTGAATGAGACAAGTCACACAGGTGTGTGAGAGGGGGAAAGCAGGGCATTAATTCACAGGAAGTGCAGGGCCAGGGTCTATTTTCCAGTTGTTCACCCAGCGAAGGAAACAGTAAGGGGTAGACACTGTGGAGAAGAGCAGGGAGTCTAAGGCTAGGCCAGTCCAAGTTAGAACCACAGTTTCATCACTCTCCTAACATGTGACACGGGCAAAGTGCTTATTCTAGTTTAGCCTCAGCTTAGTTTGATTCATACACATTCACTGAACAGACTATTGTTGTGCATTACTCTCAGTGATGGAGCACTGAAGTGAATACCCCTCTCTCCCCCTGTTTTCTTACCTCTCAAAATGGCAGCATTGCCTTTTTCATATGGTTACTGTGAGATTAAACGGAATAACATCATAAAAGACCTTGGCACCCAGTAAGAACTCTGCATATATTAGTTGTTATTCTAGGGATAATGATGGTGCCCAAAGGCCAATGTCTGGGTATTTCTCTCTTCTTTCTTTTGCATTATGAAACATTTCAGATAATAGTTCATCATTCCTCTGAAAAATACCAAGACCTTAGAATACATTAAATTCTGATCTTTGCACCCACCCCATCTCTCACTAACCTTCCACCTTATTATTGTTCAATGTCTAAAACCACCTCAATTTTGAATCATCCTAAATCTTAATCTCCTTTAAAAAAAAATACATTTGCAATGTCAGGTTCATGAAAAAAAATGATGCTTCTTTATTAAACAAGTCCCTTGGTAGTTCTCTCAGCCTGGATCACTTTAGAGGTAAATACTCGCAGCCTCTGCTTATGTGAAAAATGTATTTTCATCCTAACTCTTGAATGATCATTTAGCCTTGTATAGAATTCTAGTTTGATATTCACTGAGCACTCTGAAGATATTATTTCATTGTCTTCTGGCCTCAGTTATGATTAATGAAGTCTGGTATTTATACAGAAATAATCTGTCTTTTCTCCCTGCTTGCTTTTAAGATTTTCTTTGACATTTAAGCAGTTTTCTACATTGAGTGTCTAGGTCTAGATGTATTTTTAATTACCCTACTCAATACTCGCTGTGCTATTATAATCTAAAAATCAATTATCTTTCTTAAATTTTGAAACATTCTTGGCATCAACTTTTAAAGTAATGCCTTTTCAACCTCCTCTCCACAGTTTCCTAGAACTCCATTTAGACATTTCATTCTTTCCACCAATTCTTCCAATGGCTCCTTCGTATATGCAATATTTTAATATCTGGACTGTATTCTATGCAATTTCCTCAGATCTAACTTCCAATCCACTGATATTACCTTCTACCATATCTAACCTAATGTTTAACCCATCCATTAATTTATTTATTTAAATGTGTTGTTTATTTCTAAAAATACAATTGGGCCCCTTTTAAAAATCTTCTCTTTTTTCATACAGCATGATTATTTTATTATGCTTTCTATTTCTTCCTTTATCTCTTTGTTTTAAACAAGGTTAGTTTGGTTGGTTGTTTGTTTGTTTGTTGAGACAGGATCTCACTCTGTCGTCCAGGCTGGAGTGCAGTGGGGCAATCTCGGCTCACTGTAACCGCCACCTGCTGGGTTCAAGACACTCTCCCGCCTCAGCCTCCCAAGTAGCTGGGACTATAGGTCTGTGCCACCATGCCCAGCCAATTTTTGTATTTTTAGTAGGGTCAAAGTTTCGCCGTGTTGGCCAGGCTGGTCTCAAACTCCTGACCTCAAGTGATCTGCCCACCTCAGCCTTCCAAAGTGCTGGGATTACAAGTGTGAGCCACCACACCCAGCTTAAACAAGGTATTTTATGTTTTCCTCAAATTGTCCTGTTAACTTTAGTTTTCAAGGTAGTAGTTATGTTTGTTATATCTGCTGACTGTTCCTCACCTCTGTTGTGAGGTGCATATTTTTTATTGTAAGCTCATCTTCAGCCTGGACTGCTTATTTTATAAAAGTCTGAAGGGTCCTGAGCTGTAGAAGAAGGCTTCAGAGTTTTTGTGATTATTTTTGAAGGGTCCTATGGGTATCAGTTATCCTAGATCTAGTTATGTGGAGTTCTTGTTATTGAGGCAAAAAATATATATAAAATTTACCATTGTTATGGACTAAAGGTTTGTGTCTCCCCAAAACTCATATATTGAAGTACTGGACCCCCAACGTGATGGTATGAGGAGGTGGGGCCTTCAGGAGGTAATTAGGTCATAAAGATGGTTCCTCATGAGTGGGATTCGTGTCCTTATAGAAAGAGCCATGAGAGTGCTCTTCAGGTCGTAACCCTCTGCCAGTGAGGAGACAATGAGAAGGCAGCTGTCCAGGCAGCAGGTCCTCACCAGACATCAAATCTAATAGCACCTTGATCTTGGACTTCCCACCCTCCAGAATTGTGAGAAATGTGCTGTTTAAGCCACTCGGTCTATAATAAATTGTTATAGCAGCCAAACTGACTAAGACAACCATCTTAACCATTTTAAGTGTACAGTTAAACTAGTGTTAACTATATTGCATTGTTGCAATCAGATTTCTAGAACTTTTTCATCTTGTGTAACTGAAACTCTATATCCATTGAACAACCCCTCACTCACTCCTCCCCTAGCCTTTGGCAACCACCATTCTACTTTCTTTTTTTTTTTTTTTTGAGACGGAGTCTCGCTCTTGTTACCCAGGCTGGAGTGCAATGGCGCGATCTCGGCTCACCGCAACCTCCGTCTCCTGGGTTCCGGCAATTCTCCTGCCTCAGCCTCCCGAGTAGCTGGGATTACGGGCACGTGCCACCATGCCCAGCTAATTTTTTGTATTTTTAGCAGAGACGGGGTTTCACCATGTTGACCAGGATGGTCTCGATCTCTTGACCTCGTGATCCACCCGCCTCAGCCATTCTACTTTCTAAGAGTCTGACTACTTTAGATACCTCGTATCAATGGGATCATGCAGTATTTGTCCTTTTGTGACTGGCTCATTTCACTTAGCACAACATCCTCAAAGTTAATCCCTGTTGTAGCGTATGACAAGATGTACGCTATTTTCACTTGCAAATCCCAGCTCAGCCCAGTCTAGCCAATACTACCTCACCTCTCTCTTTAAAAAGTAAAACAAATTTAAAACAGTGATATACAACATTATGTACCTTGGACTACCCATACATTAAGATCTCTCCTTTCTCTTCAAAAAGACAGAAGAAAACATTTAGAAAAGAGATACCTGCAATGAATTGCAAAGTCTGAATCCTAATGTCATTTTTACATGTGAGAAACCTCATTATGAAACACTTACCTAGAAGGTTAGCTAATGTTCAGATTTAAACAAAATGCCTGAAACTCTCACCAAGCTACCCCACACACACATATTCACATATGCAGCTATTCACTGTCCTAAATGAAATTTCCCAGTTGATCATAAGTGATACACATCTTCAATCAAACTTCAGTGGGCAACATGTTGTAATGAATGTTGCTTGACCTCATTGCTAAACATGAAGCCACAGCCAGTGAGCCCAGCATGGCGTCTGCTCCAGGTCACGTCCAGTGCTTCGGCTCTCTCCTAGATTCCATAGGTGGCTGGTCCATGTTCCATGTCTCACTTTCCCACTCAGTAGAAAGTACCATAGAGCGGAACTCAGTGTCCTTCACACACAGCAAGTGCATGTTCAAAGAGCCAGAGGTCTCCCTGGGCTTCCAAACAGGGCGGCCCATCTAACAAGTCCCATTCTATAAAGCAGGGGCTCATTCTACCAGTGTCATCTCACAGAAAACAGCAATGGTTCCGATACAAGTGTAACTGACTGTAGAATAAATGGGAATCGAACTTGTGAGAAACACCAGAGGCAAATAATTTTGCAACTGAAAAATACACGGTGCTAGAGATGCCATCTCTGTTACTCTGTCACATCCCTTAGAAAACCGTTTTTGCTCATGAATGAAAAAATATTTTGCTTAACAAAGAAAGAAAGGAGGGGGAAAAACAAGGAAGGAAGGGATGGGGGGGGAGGGAGGGAGGGAGGGAAAGGAAGGGAAGAAAAAGAAACATGGCTCACTCCCAAAAGCAGCAGACCCATGTAAGCCACGTGGCCACTGAGCTGGATATGTACGGGCCCCTTTATTTATCATATCCTCTTGGAATGCTTTCAAAGCAAGAACATTAAGCATGTGTAATATCCAGAAGTGAAAACAGACTCATTTGACATTGCTCTGCAAGGTTCTGCCCTAAATTAGACAGTGAATCAGAAGGTTACATCTGCCGGTGGGTTGCAGAGAGAAAACAAAAAGCCCTAGCACATGTGAGCACGTTGGAGAAAGATGGGAATCGAAGGCAAGCCTGTGTAAGGATCTTTTTCTCAAGTCAGGAAAGGCAGATCCAGGCGAGTCTTGTTTTACTGCAGTGCAGACAGCGACAATTCCAAACTGATAATGAAAGACCCTAAAATAGGCCCTACGTATCAGGCTGCCCTGTGTCCCTGGGAAAGAGCCATGTGTCAACTGGATGTCAACCCCAGCATTTTCTTACTGACCCACCTCCCCAACTTTTATCTCTGAGCATGCAGATAAGCACATATGACAGTCTCTAGAGATTATTTCTAAATATACCAACCCCTGTTTATACCAAAATGGGTTCCCTGACTGTCAGTTCTCCATGGGTGCAGGCAGACTCCCAAGAACAAGCCCTGGCACATCCGCTCCCAGGAGAAACCTGGGGCACAGCATAAGCCAGGACTCTGGGAACCTGGCTCCACGGTTCCACATCCGAGGTTGGGACAAGAACAGTCCATGGCGCTCACACCACTTCTGTGAACACTCCTACCCCAAACTTTCCCCTGGCTTGAGGAGGTTGGGGCAGTATCCACAGGCTTGTTCTGCCAATCGATGGGCTGCTGTCTAAGCAAGCAAGCAAGATCTCAAAAGCCCAACAACGAACCATCCAAATTAGACAGGAAATAATATAATCGTGGCAGAGCATTTTAGAAGCCAGAGCTCAGAAAACAAGCTGCCTAAGTTCAAATTCTAGCTCTACCATTCATTAGCTGTGTGACCTTGAGCAAATTACTTAGGCTCTGGGTACGTCCGTTTTCTTCTCTGTAAAATGGGTTTCCATCAATGTAAAATTTTCTGTAAAGTGTAAAATGTAAGAGGTTCCCACCTCATCAATGAGAGGGGAAGATCAGATGAGACAGTGTATGGGACACACTTAATGTAGTGCCCACCAGGAGCTGAAGGGTAGGGCTCATGCCTGCACCCAGTGAGCGGCTGCAACCCCAGGAGTAAGGGCTCCATAAACAACAGCTATTTGTCTTCAGAATGGCCTCCCTATCATCCCTTGCAATCATCAAAATCTCTGGCTATAGAAACAAATCCAAATGGAGGCCTGGGCTAAGGAGAGTGGGGGTGAAAAGATGTTGGCTGTCATGACTCTAAACTGTTTATAACTGAAGGAATGCATTAAGACACTCACACTCAGGGAACTGATTTATGTTAAGTAAATGGCCCTACATCTCTTGGACGTCTCCACGAGAGCTCCCTCCACAGCCCAGCCATTTAAACACATGGCTTGATCCGGGTCCCCATGTGGGTGTTGGCAGGTTGAAAGGCACTTCCAAAGCCAGGAGGCTCTAGAATGCCAAATATGGCCAAGCTCAGACCCTGCGAGGTGGACCACAGGGAGGCCCCCCACAGGTGCCAGAAGATGGGGAGGGGTGACTCAGACGGCATTAGCTGACAGCTTCAGGGTATGGATGGCTATAGGCTATTTTCATTTCCAAACAAAATTTTCCAGCCTATAAACCCTAAAGTATTTTATCGAAACAGGGGGGTCTAATTCATCCATTTGCTGCAGAAAAGGCAACATCCTCAGCAGGAAAGAGACAGCTATTTTGAGTCACGGCACTAGCAGTCTCCTGCCCCTGAGAGAGCCTATCAACAAGACTCCCTGGATGGCAATTTTCAGCTCCCAGAGGATACCCCAGAGGAGTCACAGCAAGTTCATGGTACAAAGGAAGAAGAGCAGGGCCAAGCCCACACCTGCTCAGACTTGCCATTCAACCTTTGGCAAGTCAGATCATCTCTCAGCCTCAGTTTCCCCACCTGTATGCTGGAAACAAATCTGTCATGGGGTCAAGTAAACAATGCAATGAGACAACATGTGTGAGATGTTTTGAAAAATCCTTAGCATGAAGGTGCAGTAGAACTATAAAGTACTATCTACTGACCCTTCAGGAAAGTTAGACCAGAAATTAGAAGCTTTCAAATTAATTCACCTTTAAAAATCTGTCCAATTTACCAACCTAGCTGAATAAAAAGAGAAGAATATAATTTTTTAATGGGTATTTTTTCCTACATTATCCTGACACATATTTCAACAGTTCTTTTTTTTTTTAATTGAATTGGCGGTTTGTTTGATGGAACTGATTGAATCAATTTGCTGCATAAAATACAGCCTAAGCACATCTCTGACTCTATGACGAATGGCTAGAATTGCAGCTGTGCCACTTGCCTTCACTCCTGCCTAAGTCTGTGGCAGACATCACTAATTCATCACTGAACACTTTCCCCTAGGAGCTTAGGCAATGGTCCAGGATCCTTTTGACACGGCACTCCAGGTGGCCATAACCAGTCCTGAATCTACGCAGGACCTGAAACCTATTGGTCATCTTAGATTTCTCCTTTGCTGGATTTAACTGGAAATCACCGGCTCGGCAAAATCATCCACAGAATTCATCTTACTAATTCCTCCTGAACTTATTTGCTGATGCCCGAAATTCCTGGAAAGGAGACAGTCTTTCATTTCACAATTAGAGAAAAGGCTGAACGTGCAAATACTTCAGAAGGAAGACAAAATGACTTAAATGTATACAAAAATGTAAATAGTTGATTCCAGCCTCCCTCTGAGCAGGTTCCAGGTGGCCCTGTTTTTGTGGGGCTCTCAGCTGCATCCTAAGGATCATTCTTCTCCCACCTGTGCTTTATCCTGGCAAAGTCGGCCTGGAGGGCCAGTCCAGCTCCTCCAAGACACAGTCAGCACTGCATTGCCAAGATGATCAAGAACAGAGCAGCAAGGGCCCTTTCTCTGTGGGCATGCTTCGGCAGAAGGAAGGAGAGATATGAGGGAAGAGCCCTAGATCCCTGAGTGTGAAGTGAGAATGTCCCACAGCAATGGATGGGCACAGAAGGGTAAGATGAAAATCAAAGACAAACTTTGATGACATAGAGAGAGCCAATCAACCCCAGAAAATATCATCTTTCATCTATTGGCCCCCCCCCATACCAAAAGCTGCTGAGCTGTGAGACTACGTTTTTTTAAACACATGGTCCTTGATGGGGTCAAGGTATCTGCCTGTGCAGTAGAGCTCCATGTAAAACAGAGCAAGACTTTCAGAGCTGGAAGATTCACTCACTTCTCAAACAAGTATGATTTAACAATGGCCTGTGTTGCTACCACTGAGAACATGTGATGCATTTCCAGCCAGTGGCCTTGCTGTCAGCTCCAGCATGGCAGATGCCCATCTGTTTTATTCATCAACATATCTACCACTGCGTCCATCTGGTATCTAGTAGACACTTAATACATGGCTGTCCAAATTAGTTATGCTTGTTTATGCCCTCTGCCAATGCCTATTACAGTGCCAAACTCACAGTAAGCACACATTTAACATGGATTGATTGATTGTTGATTGACAGTCTGCCCTGTCTTTGGTTCCCTAAATGAAGGCAGTAGAATGAGTTGGCCTAATACACCTGACATATACCCAATATACCTAATCTAATTTACCTAACAGATACCTAATGTACCAGAAATATATTTTAATGTAGATCTAATGTATACCTCTTATACCAAATTATATACCAAAACACTGAAAAGGAGAAACAACGGACTAATATCTTAAAAGTTTAAAACACTCTGTAAATAAGTAATTCCACCAAACAGACTAGAAATCATTAGGTGACATAAATAGGAGGCAATAAAGGAGGTAAGCTATTAAATATCATCTTTACAAGCCGGGCACGGTGGCTCACATTTGTAATTCTAGCACTTTGGGAGGCTGAGGTGGGCAGATTGCCTGAGATCAGGAGTTCAAGACCAATCAGGGCAACACTGTGAAACCCCGTCTCTACTAAATTACAAAAAATTAGCCAGGCAAGGCGGCCTGCACCTGTAGTCCCAGCTACTCAGGAGGCTGAGGCAGGAGAATTGCTTGAACCCGGGAGGCAGAGGTTACAGTGAACTGAGACTGTACCACTGCACTCCAGCCTGGGCAACAGAGCAAGACTCTGTCTCAAAAAAAAAAAAAAAAAAAATTTACTTGTCAAGTGGATTTGAAGAGTTTCCCTTTACACATACAGTTTTATTGAACTTTGGATTCAAGAGAGAATTATTTAACAAACCAATCAGAGGTATATTTATTATAATCCCTTTACAGAAAATATATGAATACTTTCAAAGCATGTCCACATCCATTACGTCATTTTGTCATCACAGCATCCTTGTGATGGTAGTAGAAGTATTACTAGTGGACTATAAAACACAGGTGCAAATTCCCTGTTCTGGCAATATGGCAGGTCATGCTCAGGGCATGAAGGAATGGAGAATTCATGCACATACTGTGAATTCATTCACAACAGAAATCATAAAGGGAAAACAATGCTTTGTGAAAAAACTAAAATATTTGAAAAAGTAGAACTTCTAGAAATAAAAAGCCATTGAAATTGCAAATGCACTTAAAGGCTCAGCAGCAGATAAGATAAAGATGAGGGGAAAACTGGTAAACTGGAAAGCAAAGCAGAAGAAATTACCCAGAATGTAGCACAGGATATATAACAAAATATAGAATATGAAAGAACATCTAAAAGAAAGGGTAAAATGAGGAAGATCAGCCAGTCGTAGTGGCTCATCTCTGTAATCCCAGCACTTCAGGAGGCCAAGGCAGGTAGATCACAAGGTCAGGAGTTCAAGACCAGCCTGGCGAATATGGTAAAACCCCATCTCTATTAAAAACACAAAAATTAGCCAAGTGTAGCGGCACACACCTGTAGTCCCAGTTACTCGGCAGGCCGAGGCAGAAGAATCGCTTAAAACCCTGAATGCAGAGGTTGCAGTGAGCTGAGATTGCGCCACTGCATTCCAGCCTGGGTAACAAAGTGAGACTCCATCTCAAAAAAAAAAAAAAAAGAGGAAGATCAATACATGTTTTTATAATAAAATTCCAGAGGAATAAAATACAGTGACTAGGGGAGAGGTAATACTTGAAAAGAGGCTGGGAACAGCAGCTCATGCCTGTAATCCCAGCATTTTAGGAAGCCAAGATGGTAGGATCACTGGAGCTTAAGAGTTCAAGATCAGCCTCAGCAACATGGCAAGACCTCATCTCTACTAAAAATGAAAAAATTAGTCGGGCATGGTGCCACACATCTGTAGTCCCAGCTACTCAGGAGGCTTCAGCAGGAGGATTGCTTGAGCCTGGGAGGTCAGGGCTGCAGTGAGCCAAGATATTGTGCCACTGTACTCCAGCCTGGACAACAGAGTGAGACCCTATCTCAGGAAAGAAGGCAAAGCAAAGAAAGAGATAATGACTAAGAACTGGTGAGTGATATGAATCCTCAGGTTGAAGTATCTCACCAACTCCCAGAAAGAATTTTTTAATCTATGTAATTAACACAACATTGTATAACTGCATAACACTAATATACCTTTTCAAAAATCAGAATACTGATTATTCATTTAGACTGATGGCAGACTTCTCATCAGCAACAATAGAATCCAGATGATAATGGAATATCTTTAAACGGCTGAAGGAAGATAACTGCCAACACAGAATCCTGTGCCTAACTAATCATTCTAGAGTGAGAAGCCAAAAGGAAAAACAGAAAATTTCAGACAAAGACTGAGGAAGTTTACCACTCATAGATCACTGCTGAAAGAACTACAAAATACATTCTTCAGTACTAAGGAAAGAAATCCAGAAAGAAGAGAAGGAATGCAAGATGCAATAAAGCTTCCTCTCAAAGACTTTCCTGAAAATGGGTGTGACTTGTTAGTCACATCTACTACAAGTAGGATAAAGCATCCCCAATGCAAGACTCTCTCAGTAGCTTCTTATGCAAGGCCATGGAAACATGCAACATCCCCATGCCTTTAAGACCCAAAGTCATTTTACCCTGGTACTATTTTGAAGTCATGGAGCAGGGCTGTTTTATACTGTCCCTGCTCTACCCCCAAGATATTCTTTCTTAGTGTGAACTTAGCTCAGAAATGCTCTTTAAGGCTGGGCATGGTGGCTCAAGTCTATAATGCCGGCATTCTGCAAGGCCAAGGCAGGAGAATCACTTGAAGCCAGGAGTCTGAGACCAACCTGGACAAAATAGTAAGACCCTGCCTCTACAAAAATTTAAAATTTATCCAGGCATGGTGGCAGACACTTACAGTCCCAGCTATTTGGAAGGATTGCTTGACTCTAGGAATTTGAGGCCACAGTGAGCCATTATTGCACCACTGCACTCCGGTCTGGGCAATAGAGTGATACCCTGTCTCAGGGAAGAAAAAAAAAGAAAGAAAGAAAAGAAAAGAAATACTCTTTAAGCATTTGAGCCTATGCTATAATATCCCAAAGCAGCTAACAATACATAAAGGACCAGACACAAAGTTTTCTCCTGCCATATTTCCACCAATCCCTTTTAAACACTCAAGTAACAGTCATTATAAATAGGGTTCAAAGAATAAACAGATCCATAAGGTGGAAAGGTCAGATGCAGAATCCCAGATATGGGGAAATTAAATGGTTCGATCAAAATGACAACGTAACAGATAACAATAAATCTAAACATAAATTCCTGCTCCCAGATATGGCTGTATCTTATGAGACGGCATGCTGTCTTTCAGGGGTTACAAGCTCGGTCACACTGCTCTCTCCTCCTCTCTGCTTCTTCTCTCTGACACATATGAATGCATATGCACACACGCACATGCACACCCCCTACATGCAAGTCAAAGAACTTACAGGGTTTGGCCCCCCAAGTGTTAGAGAAACCTCTCCGTACGGCTCTGTCTTTGGTTTAAATTTTCTGTTCATTTCCTACTGGGCCTGAAAGACATAAGTTGATGACCCTAATTGCCATTTTATCCTCTCCCTTTCAGACAGACCCAGGAAAAATCATTAGGAGGGGTGCTAGCTGTGCCAGTCTGGGGGCCAAAGATGCATGGGACTGCAGGCTGTGGTGTCTACAGGTCTCTGAAGAAGAGCTGAGTCCACTTCTCAGGGATACCAGCCCATTCCAGGGCTTCCCCCAACTCAAGGACATTCTTCTTCTGGTCATTTTCTTCTTCGGGATTTTCTTTTCTTTCATTTTATTAAAGCCAACTCAAACGCCAAAGAAATGCATAGGGCCAGTTGTTTGTGGCAGCAGCTGGAACTGTGGAAACCTGTCCATCTGGACTCTGAGATCATTCCCCAACTGATACCCTCAGAGGAAAACACTGTATTCTGCCTAAGTTTCACTAGAGTGGAAAAAAGGAAAAATCCCAAAGCCTTTTGTTGCCCAGACCCAGCAAGAGATCAAGCTGGGGTCAGTGCTGCCCTTGAGGTTCATCAGAATTAGGCCAAACTCTGCAAGTAGGTTTCCAGATGAGGCCAGACAGGGTGAGGTGGTGGCCACAGGGCCTGCCATGCCAACTCCCACGAGAGCTGTCATAACACACAGTTTCCAGGCAAGGCACACAGAAGACTAGTGCTACTTCCCCAGCCAACAATGACAGAACAAAGGCAAGGACTTGGGGCCACTGGACTGTCTATGCATTGCACCATGAAGAGCTAATACTCCAAACATCATGCAAATTGGCATCCATGAGAAGTCAACAACTGTGCCTCTTTTGGGAACAATGCCAACGCATAAGAATGAATGCAGAGGCTCTGGCCACTGCAGAGAATTTGAGTGGTGTACAGGAGCCCAGCCTCCCCAACTCAGAGACACTAGGCCTTTGCAGCCACCACCTCTCTGCCTGCCTCTGGGAAGGCCTTCAGGCCACTCACACCCCTACTTCCGCCAGACCCCTCCCAACCAGAGCCCCCATATATGTGACAGGGACTGAGGCAGAGTCTGGGGGGTACCTCCTGGTCATTCACACCTTCCTCCACCAAGGGTAAGCTCAGAGCCACGCAGCAGAGCATATTTCCATGGCATTCAAAGAGTGTTATTGTCCTTGGCACCAAATATTCACATCCTTTCATGAAACATTCAGGACATCACATTTTTCTTGATTACAGGGAAATCCAGGAATCGCAAAGCTCAAATGGGATCCAACCAGAGGCTTTCCAGTGGTTTGTAACATTTTTCTTGTGGGATTATAACAGGGGATTATAACAGATGAAGAAAAAAATAATAAAACGTTCTGTTCTCAGGAATTTGATATTCTGATATAATTATAAGGATATAAAAATCACAGGGCTTAACACTCCACAAAGGCTAACTGGTTCTCCAGAGAGCCAATATTATAGGCTGGGAAGCTGGGCCTGGTTTGGATGGAGGGGCATGGAGAGGCAGGGCTGGGAACAGTGTGGAGGTAAATATTCTCCAGGTGAGTGCGCTGAGGTTAGAACTTGTGATCCCGACTGACCCGTCGCTCCTCCTCTCTACCGCTGTGCCCTGACTCAGGTTAACAGTGCAAGTTTCTTGTCCCTGACGCCCAAGACAGTCTGTGGGAAACCTGGTATCTGACATCCCCCTCCACCACAGTCCTCACATCCCCTGCTTCCTTCCATCCACGTCACAAACGTGACCTCAGGGTTCCACACCGCGAGCTCTCTCTCTGCTTTGGTATCAGTACCCAGAAGACCCTGTGGAGGCCAAACTGAAGTCAGTAAAGTTTGTCTTCATGTACCTACACTTACACACATTCGTGCGTGCACGCGCATGCACACACACACACACACACACACACACACACATGCATCCTAGTCCACAGCCCTAAGCCCGCATCCTTCAACTGTCACCATCTCCACCATCCAGGCTTTTGATATCTTCTTCCTGTTATGTCCCCCAAACAAAGCCCACCTGGCCCTTTGTGCAGCCACTCAGAGCTCAAGAGGCTCACTGGCTATTCTGATGACTAATTCAAATGGGATGGAGGCAGGCTAGAGGATTCAGACTCCCTGACTCCCACTAAAATTATGCATCCTGGCGTCTGCATCCCCCTGGCCATGTCGATGCTCCCACACCAGCTCCAGCTTTGCATGCCTCCTTGCAGAGCTAGATGCCTTTGCCCCCAGACCTAGTCAGCAGCTGTCTCACTTTGCCAAACTCAATTCTGGGGAAGCTTTCTCTAGGAATGCCAATCACTCATGGCCCCTAACTCATTCTTCCAGACCTTGGCCAGTGCCTTCTGGGATCTGGCACCCTTAGGGATTTCTCTGGGGTGTCTTATAGTGTTTCCCACTGACTGTTCCCTCTTCCAGTCCCCTCAAGCTCAGGCTGCACTGCAGCGGCCTCATCCCTGCAGCTGGAAAGAGTGTTCCCCCCTTCCAGCTCCCCCCATACTCCTCTACCCTCTACATTTCCTCACCCACTGCTTGCCACATGTCTGCCTCTGAAGATAGAGTGCTGCCTCCTTTACTCGGGTTGAGCCTTCCACTCCCATCCCCAATGCCACTGCCTACTGCCTTCTTCCCAATCTGCTCCCCTTCCCTGCATTTCCAACCTCTAGTGTGCCAACAAATCCCTCCCCTCTCCTTTCATTCACAACCAAAATTCTTGAAAGAGTGGTCCCCATGTGCTGCCCCTACTTCACAACCACCACTCCCCAGCATTGCACAGTCGGGCTGGACAACAGTCACTCCGAACCCACTCTCCAGTGGGCTTCTTCCTCCCATCTTCCCTTCCCCTACTCCATTCAGCAATGACAGCCTCCTGGAAAGGATCTCCTGCTTCAATCCCTGGGACCCTGCAGTAGTCAGGCTCTCCCCCACCTCCCTGCCTACTCTGTCACTGTCTCCTCCATTTCACCCTCTTCCTATCTGTATTCAGCTCTCCATCATTCCTTTTCTCTGCCTTCTCTCCCTAATGGCTCCATCTCCACCGCTTTGGATAGCACCTTCTTAGACAGAAGTCTAATTCTGCATGCATGCTGGACATCTTCTACTTGCCTCCAAATACACCTCTCCCCTTCCCATCCAGATCACAGCACAGGGCTCCGTTGTCCTCTTTCCGTTGGTTAAATCACTCTTTCCCTCTCTTGCCTGGACGGTGGTAGCAGCCTCAGAACTGCCCCTCTACCTGTAGCCTCGGCTCCCCTACCTCATCCTCTAGCCTGCTGCCTGGAAGAGCAGCTCTGAGTACACCCTCTTTCCACTTACACACTTTAAATGTCCCTCCATTGCCTACCAAATGCCATGCAGACTCTTCAGCCCAATACGGAGTGTTCCATGTGTTATCCCCTTCCTGCCATTCCAACCGTCTCTCCCATTTCTCCCCCATGCAAAACCTTGTTCCAGCCAAACTCAATTCGCTGCTCCTTTGAAATCCGATGCACATGCCTATCAACACATTACGGGCCATTAAACCCTTTCTGTTGGGAACGTGCCCCTCTCCTCTCCCTCCCATTTTTGTCTATCCTTCAAGGTCTGGCTGAGTCACAACCTCCGTACAACGCTTCCTCCATTTTTCCATCTTCTCATATCACCCTTCTTCTTTAAATCTGTGAGCCTTTATCTTTATACCCTTGTAACATCAAGCATATTCTGCCTTTTGTTACAGTTGTGGGTGTCTGTGTGTCTAGGCATGTATCTTACCTCCTAGCAGAATAGATACTCCTTAAAGGAAGGGAGAGTTGAGGGCTGAAACTTTGAAGGTACCCTTAATCCAGAGATCCTATAAGCAAACTGCCTTGCAGATAGCAGATGCTCAATAACTTTTTGTTAATGACTAACCATTCCTATTCCAGAGGAAAAAAACTATTTAGAATTGTTTTCATCACAACTGGTATGAGACATTCCATTTTCAGAGATATTTCACAGTCAATTTATCCTAGAAGAGGCTTCTTATCTTCTGGTCTTTCAGACAGCTGGGCATAGGACAAAATTTTTGCCTTTTAAATAATTTAAAAAACAGAGGCACAAGATCCTATTCACGGCAGACCAAATATGAGCCCTGAGTCACTGCCATCCACTTGGATGTGAAGCTCAGATCCCCAGGATGTCTCAGGCAGCCAGACATGGCAACAGAAGCTTCCACCTTAGAGAAACTCTGTGCAACTTTCCAGCTCTGGACAGCAGCCCAGACCCACCTGTAAGCCAGGGCCAGTGTGGGAGTGTGAGGGCAGAGCCCACATGAGAGAAATTTACTAATAGGTTGAAATAAATTAAGTGCACTGGCCTTCAAAGTGCAGTCTTCTGAGCGCCACACACCTCCATGAGCCTGTGAGCTTTTTTGCCCATACCCAGGTCTCTGATTAATGGGTTCAGCCAAGGCATCAATGTGTGTGTTTTTTTCTTCCTCAGGTTAAAAGAGTTCCGCATGCTATGATAGAAATGCATCTGATGATATTATTACTTTCTGGTTAAATGATTACCAAGAAAATACCCACCCCAAGGTTGGAAAGAGGCTTCCAGAGTCATTTAACTGGGGCATCAATCCACATCCAAGGGCCTACCACATGCTGCTGTTTCCCCTGGCTACTACCCTCTGCTCACTTCCTTCTCTCCTTCCTCCTTTCCCAGTTTTCTCCTCAGACTGTTTGCCTTTCTTCTCACATTTTTACCTCCCTTGCCTAGACTCTAGATGTGCGAGGAGCAGGTGAGAGCCCTGGGAAGCTGCTTTTCCCCCCAGAAGGCAGCTTTCAGGATGAAGGCAGAGATAGCTCATTAATCAGTCGTGCCTGGGGCAGGGCAGGCAGCCCCTGGCCAGCACAGAGCCCAGAGCATCCTCCCCCCGCACAGTCCAGGGAGGACTCAGCCCAGCCACACATGGGGGGAGCAACCCTCTCCCACAGTCCTGAGGCTTATCAGACCCACATCTCTAGCCACAGGCATGGGTGCTCCTGGACTAGACACACAGGCAGAGGGAGAGACAGAGACAGACTAAATAGCTTTGTCTTGCCAAATACCAATTTCCTGTTGAGTTACAAAGCCAGGTCAGCAATGAGGTGAAAGCTGAACTGGATATAGAGACATTCTTTTATTTATTTATTTTCAGAATAGAGGCAGTATCAGTCACTCCTCATCAAAAGGCAGCTGTCAGATTGTGAAACACCAATTAAAGTCAAATCTCTGGTATAGGAACTGGGATCCCAGAGTAAATACCAAACCCTCACTACTAACATAATAGGATTTCCCAACGCTGTATTCTCAGCTACACAGGATTCAAACCTGGGGCACTACACAAGGAAATGGACTCTTATGGCTAAAAGCTCACATTGCAGGGCCAGCAATTCCATTCCTAGGTAAACCCAAAATAACTCAAAGCTGACTCAAATAGATACTTGAATGCTGGTGTTCATTGCAGCACTATTCAGAATAGCCAAAAGATGGAAACCCAAGTGTCCATCAACTGAGAACGGATAAGCAAAATGTGGCATGTGCTTTCACTGAAATACTATTCAGCCATAAAAAGGAACGAAGTCCTGACACATGGTACAACATGGATGAACCTTGAAGACATTATGCTAAGACACTTTTCAAAAATGCTAAAACCACTTTTTTGTGTAATTGAAAGAAAATGCTCAATCCCACTTCTAAATGACATCCGACTCCCTAACTATTTCACACGCTTCCTTTTAACTCCATCATTTATCATGTAGATTGTCATGACCTATCTAGGTCTGAAATTTGTGAGATATATTGCCAACAGTCAGAGTACACAGAAAATTCCAACTGTAGAATTATTATTGCTATTGGCCAGGGGCAGTGACTCATGTCTGTAATCCCAGCACTTTGGGAGGCCAGGGTGGGTGGATCACAAGTTTAGAATATCAAGATCATCCTGGCCAACATGGTGAAACCCTGTCTCTACTAAAGATACAAAAATTAGCTGGGCGTGGTGGTGGGCGCCTATAATCCCAGCTACTTGGAAGGCTGCGACAGGAGAATCACTTGAACCAGGAGTCAGAAGTTGCAGTGAGCCAAGATCACGCCACTGCACTCCAGCCTGGCAACAGAGCGAAACTCCGACTCAAAAAAAAAATTACTGCTATCAATAATGCATGAAAATCCACAGAGACAAAAAAGTAAATTCACGATTGCCAAGGGCTAGAGAAAGAGGAGAATGAAAAGTGACTATCAACAGGTAACGGGTATTTTTGGGTGTGACGAAAATATTGGGGAACTAGGTAGACCACTGAATCGTACACATTAAAAGAGTAAATTTTATGGTACATGAATTATGCCTCAAAAAAGCTGCTATTTCAAAATAAATAAATAACGCATGAAGTCTGGAGAGCTCAGCTTACAGGGATGGTCCCTGGGTATCATGGGAATCTCATTCAAGAATGGTGAGTGTCTATTTTCCAGGAAGGAGTGACTGAGAAAATATTCCAAGAATGGGTTGTGAAGCAAGGCCATGCCACAAAGGGGTCCCCTGAGAGACAAGGTGTACTGACCTAGGTGATCTGTGAAGGTCTGTGAAAGGATCTGAAGAAGCAAGGAGGGCCCTGTGAGAAACCCTGGGCATAAGGGGAAAGCTAGGAGGTGAGGCGTAGTACCAAGAGCACATGCAGCCATCAAGTAAGAACAAGGATTCCAGCTCTGAGCTTCCACAAAGCAAACTGAAGCCAGGTACCAGAAGGCGAGGACAAGGTCGTTTTCCCAAGATAGATGGGTGGTGGGTTCCTCTTTCTACTCTTCCCCATGGAGAGGGATAACAGGAAGAACACATGTTTTGAAAGTCTGACAGACCTGAATTTAATTCCCAGCCCCAACACTGTCTGGGTGGCTGTGGCTAATATTGCTTAAGATCTTTGGTTCTCAGTTTTCTTATCTAAAAAACATAATTAAATGCCACATGGTAGGATTGCTATAAGGATGAAACATATTAAACACATGAAGCACCAGTAACATTGCCTAACACATGCTAGGCATTCAATAAATGGTTTCTCTTGCTCCATTTTAAAATTATAAAAAGGTAGATGTTACACTTCAATATAGCTTTTTTCTTTAGATAACATATATGGCTCTGCACATCACAGGACCAGAGCTGGGGGTAGAGCAAGGTGCAAACAAATGCAAAAGTTTCCCAGCATACATTTTGATGACAGGATTATTTTTGATTTGGGAAACTAAAGGCTAATTCTGTCACTTAAACTATAATGTGAAAGCCCTTTCCTATTTTGATCAGTGTCTTAAGGAGCTGCACAGAACTGTTCCCTCTACCGCCAAACCTGCAGCACTTTTGCTATGAAAAATAAGTAAGTTTATTTTCCAAGCCCAAAGTTTACTTTTGAAGCAAAGTTTTATTTTCCATCCTGTCCTCCTGTACTGGGAAGTTGTGTTTAGGTCTGGGTAATTCATGTTCAAAAGTGAGGAGACATTGGTTTGCCCAAGTGGTGTCCTTCCTGCCCTCAATGGCCCTATTTTCAGATATTCAGGCCATCAAAGGGCTTCCAGCCAGCATGGCTTTGGACTTGAGGTCAAAGGCAGGCAGCCAGGTGTGATGGCAGTGAGGGGACAGCGGCGTGGCAGATGGATGGCTGCCGGGCATTGGGAACCCTGCATCCCCACGTCGTCACCCTCGGCTTGGAAACAGCAGCAGTGCACATCGCTCCACTGTCCTGGGAGCCTACTGGCGACAGGGTCCTAGACTCTCTGGAAGGCAAAACACCAGGCCCATCTCGTCCAGTGACTCACTTCCTCATGGATTATTCTGGTATCAGGCAGACCACCTCTGACTCTCGTTTCTCTGTGTTTTACATTTTCACCTTTAAAATACTGAATAATGTCAGCCCTCCAATAATATCTCCAAAGTTGTTTGAAATGCTGTCAATGCTACTTCATGGCATTGCTTTTCCAAACTCTGGTGTTCTGCTCTCTGATGGGGAGGATAAGAATAGCTGATGTTTGAAAAGTGATATATGCTCATTCTCCCATTTGGATCCTCACAGCTGCTCTATGAAGTGAACTGGCTAAGGATTACTATCTCCATTTTACAGATTTTAAAAAGGGACTCGATTCCTTCTGAACTCTCAGAGAAAGAGATCAAGTCAAAGAATGTAACCCAAGACCCAAGTCATTTCTCTAGCCTACAGCTTTATTTACTCTTTAGCTGTTTACTTTGTTACTTTTGCTAATGTCTTTGAAAGGTTTTAGCCCAACATAGATTATTTTGGAAGAAAAAAAGTAATATAAATGACTGAACATGACACAATGGTTATAAAGTAAATAGAGCTTAATTGAGTAATGAAGTCAACATTTCTGCCCACAGGCAATATGGAGAAGAACATTCATTTACTGTCTAGATTTTGGCTTGGTTCTCTAAAGGAGAGGAGACAAGATTATTTTATTTTCCTTTTAGCTAGGTTCAAGCGGGCAACATCAAGTGTAGCTGAGTGTATTAAAAGAAACCCCTGTTGGCAAAT
This sequence comes from Sapajus apella, assembly GCF_009761245.1. Classification (NCBI taxonomy): domain Eukaryota; kingdom Metazoa; phylum Chordata; class Mammalia; order Primates; family Cebidae; genus Sapajus; species Sapajus apella. Next base: position 3,388,096 of record NW_022437026.1, on the reverse strand, counting down.
TGGCAGCTTGAATATTTCATGAAATTATCACAACACTATGTTCTGAAATGGTGGCTTCCTCCAGGGAACTCAAAGGCCACGTCTCTAAGCATGAGCCTGGCACATGCCTCTGTCTTCAAGCTAGACCGAGTCAGTCTCAGAGCCTTTCCAGTTTCTCAGAGATGACTTGAAAGAGTATCAAACAAGCCGGCCAACAAACACTTCAAGGAAGACGGGAATGTCAGAGGCAGGTCCTAGTGATTCTCTTCCATGGGCTCAATATACCACCACTGCTGGGAATGTCTCCTGGGAGTAGGCCATGGGTCCCAGGAGACCAACCCTGACATGGGAGCAGAAAGACGCCCTTGTTCGCCCAGCTCAGGTGGAGTCTGTGGCAGCCCGTCTCATGGTCTCTACCCTGGAGCTGATCTCCATGTCCATACCCTGGCTACTGGTAATGCCAGCTGGCCCGTGAAGAATCCTAGCAGCTCACCAGGGAAGTCCCACAGCACAGCCTGGCTTCCCATCCCCATCCCACTCTCCCAAAGGGGCCGAAACAAGCCTAGATTGGGGCCGAGAGGAAGTGAGTAAATAAAAAAGGCTTAGAGGCAGATCTGTTTGCAGACAAAATCGTGATCTGAATTTTGCAGGAGTTTCTTGTGGACATTTATGAACTTCTTGTAGTCTAAGAAATTATTTTTAAATCTTCCCAGTGATAGATTTCCCCCACCCCACCCTTCCAACTCTGTTCCTAAATCTAACATCGCAGAAATTATTTTAAGGCGGTACAAAGGTGGAGGCAGAAGGAGGAAGACTAGAGAGGTTGAGAGATCTACCAAGCAAAATTTAGCCAGAAGCACTAACAATGCTCTCTCAGGAAGCCAGCACCAAGTGCCTTTATCCTCCTGTGCAAAGGCAGGAGGATAAAGAGACTGAAGACCTTGTATTTAGTTACATCCCTGCCTCAGTGACCCTTTAGGGGCCTCTGTTTTCTCAATTGGAAATGAGGTTTGTCTCTAAGGTTCCTTTACCCATAAAATGTCCTGATCCTTGGAAGTAAATTCCCAAAGAGACATTATATTTATTCTGTTTGACAAACCCTTTAAAGAACAAAAGCCTAGCCCCCTGCCCCCTATACACACAGAGTAGAGCACAAGAAGCTCATTTTAAAGTGAATGCGTTATGGAGAGAACGGTTTTGTGGTGTTTTGGGGAGGAGAGGGACTGAGAAGCTTGGGTTTCTTGCCAGTTAACCCCTGCTTTCCTCACCCTCTGCTTAAGTCAGATGAACACTTCCTCTAGTTCCCTCGGCTTCCGGGCAGGAAGGGTCTATTTTCAACCTCTGTCTGACTCCTGAGCTCCAGGTCCAAACTTCTCTCCTACAGTCCCTATAATCCCTACTTAAATTTAGTTCAGCTCCACAAAGAGCAACTGACTACCCCAATGACGCGGCTCCCCAAGCCCTCCCAGACACCCTAGTGGGTTGGGTCTCCTCTGGCTTCCCCTCATCTTCTGCACCTCAGCTCTCGGAAGCTCCAGCCATCTCACGGCTCTGCTTTTCTGTGGCGTCATCCTGGGCTCCCGGTCTCCCAGCTGGGGTTGTGCCCACACGGTACACACAGCTAGCACCGAAGCAAGGTTCTCCAGGGACCCGGAGGTCCTGCCTGAATTCGGCAGGGGAAAGGGGGCAGGAGAGCATGGGTCCGCTTCCCTTCTCGCCATGATAAACAGCTGCCTCAGGTATTCCTCAACTACAGGAGCCAAGAAGCTCTGCCCACATGCTCCAGGCACACGTCTACATGGGCTGAGGAAAGCCTGGTCTTGAGCAAATGAGCACCCCATCTGGGAATTAAAACACAGAAAAAGGCTCCTCTGGAGCACCCAGGTGCAGGTTCAAATGATGGCATTCATTGTTTCAGCCTTCCAGTTTGCTTTTTCTGCAGCGGGTTCAGTTAAGTCTACACGCCCGGCTTGGAAACGGCACTGAAAAACATTCCATTCCATTTTCCCCGAGGGATCCTGTCACTTTTACTTGTTTTACGGGGTATCTAACCTTGAGGTACACGTAAACAGGTGTTTACTAAATTATTTTAACAATGACAGGCTCGCTCAGAGTGTTCATTATCAGAATGTTTAGCACTTACGTTGCTAAACATTTAGCACCTGATATTTTGCAAAACAACTCCTCCTGCCTTTTTTTAACCAATCTCCATTCTCCTCCACAGTGCCCAGCATTAACCTAGGCAACTGTGAGGATGGAATCTAGAAACAGACTGAATCAGTGTGAATACTTTGTTAATTAAACCTGTTAAGTCTCCAGGTGTTTCCCAAGCAGCTATCAGCTTTCGGCAGTCCACACTGGAATACAAAATTGTCTGCTGAATGTGAATGCTGAGCACTGATTTCAGGGTCCCGGCAAGGAAGGGGTGAGATGACGCCAGCTGACCTGTACCTCCTACAGAACAAACAGCTGCTGTACCAGGCGGGAGGAATTACTGTAAAAGGAAGAAAGTGCTGCCAGCCACTCACCCCTTCTTAACACAGTGCCAAGGGCTCCTCAGACCTCATGGAACTTGCCACACAACTAAGAAAACCGGGTGAAGAAAGCAATAGAAAAGCAAATGCCAGGCCCTGGAAAACATCACTGGAAATTAGAACAAATCTCAGTGACTGCCTAACCTGGGTCTCCTGAGCTTTTCTGCCATTACCCAGCGGGAGACCCAGGCAGACTCATAAACGGAAATCAGCTGTGAAGTGCACCCAGTAGTTTTTGTGTTCTTCTCCCTATTAAAGTTAGGAAAATGTCTTCCTGCCTTTGAGCTGACAAGCTTTGCGACAGCACAGGTTCACGTTCCCAGATCCCACGTTTCAGGTCACCCCATGCTCCACTGGGTTTGGGCACCACTGAGCCCTCTGGTTACTAAACCATCTGTGAAAAATCAGGGAGAAAATTAACATACGGTCATACCAAGTTCAACGAATCACCCAAAAGGCTCCCTCCAGGCTCAGCGGGATGCTGTCTGTGCTGGAGGTAAAGTGAGGTCTGTGAGAAGAGCCTGCAATGGACAGGGTGGTCTCCAAAAGGGTTTTCATCACCACAAGGCGGAGAGGTCACTGTGGGACCTGGATCCCTCAGCGATGCCACGAGGGCCTCTGGTGTATGCGGTGGCATGGAGACACACTGGTCTTTTGGGTTACCTGTGCCGGTGCAGGTGTGGGATGATGAAAGCAGCACAACCCCAACAGGTCACAAGCTCCAAACTCCGCTTACACCTTTCATCATCTGCCGGCCCCCAAGCCCCTTTCCTGACTCCTAAGCCCTGTGGCGCCACCTACTGGAAGAGGCAGAAGTCACATCCACTGCAGGTCTGGCCAGGTCACATTCATTCATTCATTCACACAGGCATTTATCTGCTCAGCCTTGCATCAAGGCCCTGGACTGAGCAGCGGCCTGTACTAGGAAGCAGAGATCCAAAGATTAGCAGGGCCTTGAAATCTCTATTCAGCATGCTTCTTGGGTCCTTTTGGTAGGTCTTACAGAAGAATCCAACTCAAGCAGTTTTAGTGGAAGAAATAATTGAAGAGTCCTGTAATTGCCAAGACTGAGAAATGGTCCTGGTGGGCTAATGGCCCATCATTTCATTTGCAAAGTACTGTGCCTGTTCAGAAAAAGTCTCCCTTAACTATGAGGAAGAAATGTTCAAACAGTCTTAGGCAACTGCATTATCAATACTCTTGTCTCAACATGCCAGGTCCCTGAAGGGCATTAGCCTCTTGTGTAATCTATTTAAAACAGCTTCTCCTTATTCCATGTGTGTGTACACACACACACTTAAGTGCTGTTAGCATGTATTCTACGGAAATAATGAAAATTGACTCTTTTTGATATATTCTATTATGTCACATTCTAACACGCTGAAAAGTACCTGAGCAATGGTAGGAATGATATGCTGAACTCCAAAAGCCCCTTTTCTCCAGTTTTCTCCATGCAGGATCAAGAAAAAGCAAAGCTAATGCTATGGCTTTCTTTAACCTGCTGAAGCTGATGTGCGAGCAACATTATTCTCTGACCATGTGTAAAGAAAGTTAACTGTGATCATTATTATTATTACCTTATTACAGTGATTCTTATTTTGCTGTATCGCTAAGTAGTTAAAAGAAAAGCACAGTGTGTCTTGCACTCCGAGAACACATGTTTCTCCCCTCTGCCTTGTCTCTAGCAGATAAGGGACATTCTGGTGTTTTATTTGTTCGATGGTTGAATATTAAGATACTCATTTGCTAGCTGGAGCCTGCAATGGAAAATCAGCCCAGAAAAGTGGGAGGTTGGCACAGGAGCAAAGCAGACAGGGCACCAGAGGTGAGGAAAGGCTTGAGAGTGCCACCCCTGCCTGAAATCCAGGGTCAGAGGCTGGTACTTCCATGAACTTCCAGGATGTTCCGAGGCACTGACTTCCAGTCCCCAGTTCAACCCTCAAAACACACACGTGCACACGTGCACACACACACACACACACACACACACACACACACTCCACAGAAAAGGTGCGGGAACAGGGACCGGTGCATTCCGTGTCTTGGGGCATGTCGGGAAGAGAGGAATGCACAGCTCCAGCCACTGGCAACTTTTTTGGTTCTCAACTCTTTGGTTCATCACCATTACTGATCTTCTGAGGCAATCCTAGACTCCTCTTCTGTCTCCTCAAATTCTAACCCCTATAATGGCTCACCCACCCGCCTTTAGTGATCAGCCACAGCAACCTCTTCCTTGTCCATTTTCATGCTCTTCTAGGTCTGCCCTTCATGCCTCCACCACCCTCCTCCTCTCTCCTCTCCCAAAAACCTGGGCAATGCCAACCAACTAAAGAAGAGAGGGGGGAGAATGGAGGGGGACAGGGATCTCAGTGCTCTTCCACCTGGGAACCGCATCTAGAAATGGAGGCAACACTGCTCCTGTGAATTATATAATCACTGCAGCTTCAAGGGAGAGAACTGGAATTCAGGTTGCCATAGTATTTGTTGGCATGTTGCTGGAAAGGTAGAGCTCCCAGCCACTGGCTCCCTTGCTCCCTTCCCCTCTACCTTTCTCAGGAACCTCTCTGGGGTTGGCACTCCTACTTTTAATGTCTGCTCCCAGCACACAGCAGGGGGGCGCATTATGAGAAGCAAAGGCGCAAAAAAGAAAAAAAAAAAAAAAAAAAAAAAAACAGAGTAAGGAAATGGGCTCAGAAGGGGTTCATCCCATGCTAAAAGGAGACCTTGTAAACTATTTAAGATTATCATCCTATGAATAATCATTATTATGACCACAGTACATTGCCATTGACAGTGACACTTAGGGCAATACTACAGAGCTCTCCTCTTCAATGCTGCTTAGACTGAGGAGGTGAGTAAAGCACGCAGTCTCAGAACCTGGAGGGGAGTCATCCATGCCCACTCTTCAAAAATACCACTCTCTTTTGTGTCTTCCTCCCTCCTCCTAATCCATCCACTACCCCATCAGCTACAGAAGGGACAGAGGATCAGGTGAGGGATGGGGACACCAGTAGAGAAATCCAAACATGGACGTTGCCATTGTGACCCCAAAGCCCTGGCCCACCCTAGAACCCATGACCCTTGACAAGATTCTCTCTTTCAAAGGAGGCCAAAATCCCCATGCGGCCACCCATGCTGGAAAGCAGAGAAGATTGGCCCGGAAATCAGTCTCAGGATAGATGGAGACCAGGCAGGCTGGCTGGCAGCTTCTGGCTCTGAAGAGTGAAGGCCCTGTCCACAAAAGGTGGAGCTGGGGGCAAACAGAGGGAAAAGGCTGGACAAAGAGACCTGGAGACAACTCCTTCCACCAGGGTGGTCTTCAGAGGATCACTTGGAAGAACCCAGGGAAGGAACAGAGACCAGCAATGACAGACAGGCTTTCAGGGGAAGAGAAGAGGAAGAGTGCAAACAGTGAGGCTCTGGGAACTGGGAGAGAAGAGGGAGAGACTACACCCAAAGAGACAGAGAGAGCAGTGGTGAGAAGAAAAAGATGTCATGCCTGGAGGTTCCCAGACACCCCCTACCCCGCAAAAAAACATTAAATGCTGAGCAACGTCAAAGAAAATAACTTGTTAATATGGGGGGAGAGCGGTGAGGGAGAAAGTTTCCAGGAAGTGGGGAGTTACCTGACTGCCTTTCACCATCACAGGGGGAGCTGGTGACACTTGCGGCCAAGGATGGAGATGCTCGGAAAACACTGGGCAATAGTATGGAGCCGCGTGAGACAGGCACACCCTTTCATGATCTCCTTCAAACACGAAACAGCAAAGCCCACACACCGCCCGTCTCCTCGCCGCTTCCATCCTCAGGTGCTAGCCCACATGTGGGTGCGAATGAGCACACACGCGGCGTGGGCGCGCTCGGGGTCAACGGCAGTGGAGAGGTGGGTGGGTGTAGGTGAGCCGCGGAGGAGGGAGGGAGAGAGGAAGAGGGGGACCGACGGAGGGGGAGCGAGAGGGGCGCGCTGGGGCTCACATCTGCACTGCCGCCCCCACCCGCCACCTGGAGCGCGCTGCCCGGGAGGCGCCTGGACGAGAGTGGACGCCCAGCAGCGCGAGGGCGCCCCGGGGGCGGCCGGGGGCGCGGGGCTCCGCCGACGCGGGGTGCGCGCGCGCGCTCCCAGCCGCGCCCCGAGCCGGGCAAGGGACCCCGGGCCGCTGGGCTACCCGGCGTCGGCGCCCCCGGCCTCCCGCACGGCTGGCCAAGCAGTCGGGTTCTCCAGTCGAACGCGAGAAAGCGAGACGGCGGCAGCCACTTGGGGAACTTTTCCCCCCTCGCCTGGAATTTCATAGGAAACACATGCTCTGGAGAAGCCGGGGCCCGGAGGGGGAGGGGCGGGAATTTTCCGCTCCGTCTCGCGCGGCGGTTCGGGCCCCGGTCCCGCTGGGCTCCCGGGACCTCTGGCGAGGCGGAGGCGCCCCTCGCGGACGTGTCCCCGGGCCACTCCGCAGGGACCGGCCCCGGGGCCGCGGGGAGCGCGGGGAAAGCAGGAACCCGGTGGAGAAGGCGGGGAGCCCCGGCGAGGCGGCGGGGTCCAGACTTACCTTGGTGGTTTTCCTCTGGAATGTACATCCTCGTATTCTCATTGACCATGGACCAAAAATGGTTTTAAAAGGAGGAGCAGCCACGAAGAGGAAGAAATGTGAAAACACCCCCCAGCGGGTCTGGATTAATCCCTCCTCCAAGGCCGGCGGCTTTCGTGCAAGATTCGAGGAAGCCGTGGTCTGCAGTGCTTCTTCTTGCCTGCCGACGATTACCTGATTCCCATTATGGCATCAAACCCCAAAAACTGCTCCTTTCCACTACTGCCTCCCCGAGTGAAATTGTAATGCATCCTCAGTACATCCGGGCCCCTTCCAAGAATTGAGCACCGCACCTCTGGCGGCTACACCATTTGAAAAAATAAATCGGGAGAGGCAGGGTGAGGAGAGGCAGGGCGAGAAGAGGCGGAAAGGAGGGGCGGGGGGCGCGCGGGGCCCGCCTGGGCCGGCAGGGGCCGAGGCGCCTCTGCCCACTCTCGGCTAGTCCTCCCGAGGCCCCTGCCCGGCTCTCTGCTGTCAAAGGCAGCCGGCAACTCCTGGGCGCGGAGGCAGGAAGAGCCGCCGCCGCCGCTCCGGGCCCGCCGCGCCGCGCCGAGCGCCGCTCTGGCAGGAGCTGTTTCTGCAGAGGCAGCGAGAGGGAGACACCGGGCGCGCGAGAGCGCCGCGCTCACTCCCCCCGGCCCAGCCCCGCCGCGCCCGCGCCCGCCCCTGCCCGCGCCGCCCGCCCGCCCGCCCGGCGCGCCGGAGGCAGACGCGCTGAACGCTTCCAGATGTGGCAGCGGCGGCGCGCAGGGAGCCGGGCGCACAGCGCGGGGCGCACGGCAGCGAACTGGAGCCCGAAGTTGGGCCTTTTCGGCGCCCGCGGCAGCGCCGCCCGAGCGAGCCCTCGGCCCGCATGACGTCAAAGGGAGCGGACCCCGGCCGCCGGCGGGCGAGGGGCGTCGTGAGGAGCCCCCAGGGAGTCCGGGGCGCGCGGGGGACTGGGGCGCCCGCAGCGGTGGTCGCGGTGGCCACGGCGCAGACACACCCCCTCGCGCCCCCCGCGCCGGCCTGCAGCCCCCCGCCCGCGTTCTCCTCTCCTACGCTGCGGCGGCGCGTCCCTGGGGGCTGGCCACGCCGGGAAGGCCTCTGTGAGCGGAATTCCAAGAAGGAGGAATACAATTTGCCCAACTACCAGAGTCTCGTTTCGGATCGGGCCACTGAACAAAACGGCAAAATGAGCCGTGATTCCGTGATTCTGTTTGATCAATTATAATCAGAGCGGCTGTAGATGTGACAGATAGGGGAGGGGAGGGGAAACGGGAGGGGCAGCGAGGCGGAGCCTGGTAGGCGAGGCAGCGGTGCCCAGATGTCTGAACAGATTCCCAGACCCAGGTTTGCTAATTCCTTGGAGGCAGCCGAGCACGTGTTCTACTAGGATATCCTTACCTACTTCTCTTAATTATTTCTGCAACTCCAGCAGGAATCTATCCAGCACCTCTCCTGCCTTCCCGGAGAAGCAAACACTTCCCTCCATCACTCCCTGCAGCCACAGCAAGTTCCATGGCACCCCCTGCAGGACCGGGCTCCCCTCCAGTGGGGCTTCGCGATCCCTTTCAGGGGGGTCTACAACACCCTCTTGGGGAAAACCCCTACCTGCCTGCCGTGAGACCTCCTTGTCTCCACAGACATTCCCATTTCCTGGGTGACCCTACCCATTCCCGTGGCTTTCAGCAGCTGTCTATATAAATGTCTGTCTCCAGCCCAGACCTCTCTCCTGAATTCCAGACTACAGCCGACTCCATCTAACAGATATCTCAAGCCTAATATATCCAAACACTGGATTCCTGATCTCTTCAAAGCCTGCTCCTCACACAGCCTTCCCCATCGCAGTCGGTGACAACCCCGTACTTATAGTTGCTCAGACCAAAATCCTGGAGTCACTCTTGACTCCTTTATCTCATCATTCCATGTCAAGTCCATCAGGACATCCTGTTGGCACTAGCTTCAGGTGAATCCAGAACCTGACCACTCCTCAGTTCCTCCACTGCACCGCCAGGGGCTGAGCCAGCATCCTTCACCCAGGCTTCTCCCGCGGCTGATCCCCCTGGTCTACCTTCCCTCTCCCCTCCTTTGGCATTACAACAATACAATGATTCAATTCAACAGTCGGAGTAAACCTTCTAAAACATCACAGCACAGCACTCCTCTGCTCAAAATCCTCCAAGGTGACCCATTTCACTTAGTAAAAGCCATGGTCCTTGGGGTGAGCTACAGAAATGGCCAAGTACAACTTCTCTTATATCATCTCCTACTGCTGTCCCTCTCACTCCGGATACACTAGCCTCCTGGCTGGGCCCCAGACACTCCAGGAATAACCCCCCAACACACACGCACATTTTAAGCCCTTTGCTCTAGCTTTTCCCACTGCCTGGAACACAAACTCCCTCACCTCCTTCAAGGCTTTCTGCAAATCTCACCTGCTCAATGAGGCTCACCTGGATCTCATCCTGATTCAGTACTGACAGATCTCCCACGGCACTCCCAATCTTCCCTTACTCTTTTATTGAATCCCTGCCTAACATGTTACATGGTTTACTTATTCATTAACCATATTACTGTCTGTATCCCCCCACTAAAATATAACCCCCATGAAGGCAGATGTCTCATCTGTTTTGTTCACCAGTGCCTAGAGCAATGTCTGGCAGATAGTAAGTATATAATATGTGTTGAGTGAAAGAATGAGTACCTGAGATGGTTTCAGGAGTGTTGGAACTCCCCCTATCAAAATGCCTCCCTCTGTCCCTTGGTTGATACCTGAAATCTTACCACTCCCGTTTCCTTCCTTTGTCCAGTGGTTTTGGCCCCAGTTTAAAATGCAAGTGCTCCTGGGAGAGGTACTAAGCTTTATCAGTCATTTTCATTCTGATGTGAATGGCGATCTCAGTTTTGTTGGTTGCAAGAGAAATCAGGCCTCTTTGACATTCTGGTGTGTTTGTACTCAATTTTCAACGTAATAGAGAAAATTAGAAATGACACAAATTCAAATATTTCCCATTTACTTTAGGATGCATTATAGGCCTGTGTTTCAGGGGCTGCTGTAGCTGATCATTTGTTTAAATGCATAGTAAAATTGCTTTGCATCCCCTTTACACACAAGTGCAGAAATAGTAATAATAGCTAACACTACTGAGTGCTCTGTGCCAGGTACTGTGATAGGCATCTTACAGGCATTATCTTATTTAATCCTCATCACAACCCAATCAGCTCTGTGTTATTGTCATTGTTATCCCCATTTTATAGATATGGAAACTGAGACTTCGAGACTTAAATTATAACGTCCAGGGCCACCCAACTGACAAACCATGGAGGCTGGACTTAGCCCAGGCATATCTGACACCAAACTCGGACTCCTCTATTATCTTATTCCTTCTTCTGAGGGGTCAACTGTGGGTGAGCTGGTGTGGGCAGGACTTCAGAGAGAGGAACAGTGTGAAATGATTGCAAAATATGCTGCAGATAATTCACAAAGAGCCAAGTCACTGGGAACAGAGTGTCTGCGTGTTAGGGGGTCACGTGCAGGATTGATAGCCCAGCTTTTCTCCAGGTAGGCACTGTATAAATCCAGCAAGTAAATATTACCTTCATGCTTCTTTAGTTTCATTTTTCACTTCTCTTTTCAGCTGTGAAATGTGTTCTTTCCTTTCCAGAAAAAGGTATTTCCTAAATATTTGGTCTTGCAGTATACGCCCATATCCCAGCTTTTAACTTTGGAACACAGCCCTGGGTGTGCTCTTTCGAGGTAACAAATTCTCAGCGTGACAAAGGGAGACCATTGTGAATTCTGATTTGGAGATTTGGGAAGTGGTGGGAGCAGAGGAGGAAGTCTGTCATTGAATGATTTGATTCTCCAGCTAAAGAGTCTCCCACAGGTCTTCATGTGTGCCCTCTTTGTACATAGGATTATGCTTATATTTGCATGAGCCTTTTCTCTCCTCTTCATTACTACATTTTAGGTGTCTTCAAGAAGAGAACTGTGTTCATTCTTTGAGCAGAACATAATGCCTTGTACATATGGACACTCAATTTGTGTTGAGTGCATGATTCACTCTGGAAAAGATTTTTAAATGTGACCACAGATATTTTCTTTGGAAGCAATTAAGAGTGCCACTGAATTTGTTAATTACAGTGTATTTGTAAGAGCTAAAACCTGGAAATGAACAAAATATTCAACAAAAATATTGGTTAAATAGTAACACTGAGAGATTATTCTAAGTGTCTCACATATATAAAGTCATTTGCTCCTCCAAACAACCCTGTGAAGGAATTGCTTATCCCCATTTTACAGGTAAGGAAACCAAAGCACAGAAAAGTTTACTCACTTGCTCATGTTTTCACAGCCAGTTAATGTTGAAAGACCTGGGATTTGAACCCTAGAAGTTTTCAGAATTTATGCTCTTAACTGCCATATAGATGAACTAAAGTGCATTTATACAATGAAATCCTACATAGACGTGAACAATATTACGGAAGAGTATTAGTAATGTGGAAAAAGATGATTTACACTAAAAGAAAAACAAGTCACAAAAATATTACGGGCAATATGATTTCATTTTCCTTTTAAAATCATGTTTATTTCTGAACTAGGGAAAAGACTAAATAGGGTTCACATCAAAATGTTGACAATATCCTCAAGCTGTGGTATATGGAAAAAAATGTTGACAGTAGCTTTCTTTGGGAGATGGGATTACATGTAAATGTTTCTTCTTCTTCCCTATCTGACCCAAGACTTGGAAAGCCAGGTTGCCAAGCAGGCTCTTCCTCTTCCCTAGGCACACACACTTCTTGACACAGAGCCCTCCCCCAACTGCCTAGCCAGGGATGACCCCACTAATAAATCTCTTCAAAATAACTCTCCCATCAAGTGTGCAAGGTGTCCCTTCTATTCTCTCCCTCTGCCCACCGCAGCAGCCACTCCACACTAAATGCTGCCACCCGCCTGCAAAAATTACCTGTCCACTGTTTCTAGCCCAAATGCATTGCATGTCCTCATTGCAATCCGAGCTGCCTGGTTGAAGTGTCAGCCACTCTGTGTTGATGGTAGAGAGCTAGGAGCACCAAGATGATAGGTAAATCTTAACAGTGACCTTTCGGGAAAATGTTTCATCCTCAGTTTCTAATCCACCTGATTACCTGTATATAAGCGTGGGCATTTCAAACCAGGTAAAATTGATTAGGAAGCCACAGTAAGAAGAGGGGAGTCAGAAAGCCCAACTTAAATGTGCCTTCTGACAGCTTACCTTCTTTACCTCCATGTAGGGCCACGCACAACCATTCCTTCTCAAAGGCCAGAGATGGGAACATCAGTGTGGTGTCTTTACATTAGGTCAACTTAACTAAGCTGGAACCCCTTTCCCAGAATTGCCTTCCTTATGTGGTTCTGCATTCAGGTTGTCCACAACAGGTATCTGTGGAGCCTCTGGACGGTGGACATGAAGCAGCAGCATGCACTCATTGTCACCAGTCAGCTGGTGTACCCTGTTGGTGGGGCCCACGGCCCCTCCACCTCCTGCTAGACCTCCTCCTTCAGCTACTCTGAGGCCTGGGCAAAGTACGTGTCCAGCTCTGTAGTACATTCCAGCTTTATGTTTTATAGTCAAGATCGGAAGCAGTGAGAGCAAACAAGGGTTTTATATTTGTCCTTGTGGGTTCCACTTTGGCCTCACTCTCTCCCACATCACGTCCTGCTTTCCTCCTGCCTTTTGGCACTACAGCAACTTCCGACCCATCCTCAGATGCAGAGGTAGTAGCCTTCTGTAGATTCTTCACCAGTTCCCACAACTGGATAACGGCTAATCTCTGTGATCAATCCCTTCCTCCGTGTCATTCACGGTGACACTGCTTCCCTGATCAAACCTGACTAAGGCATGGGTGTAGTGTTCCCACCTGTGACCAGGTTACTGTTTAGATATTTTTGTGAGTAAATAATACCTGGCGCATTGTTGCCTTCAATATATACATTTGTGTTTTTTTGTTTTGTTTTGTTTTTTAACTTATTTTATTGCACTTTAGGTTTTGGGGTACATGTGAAGAACATGCAAGATTGTTGCATAGGTACACACGTGGCAGTGTGATTTGCTGCCTTCCTCCCCATCACCTATATCTGGCATTTCTCCCCATGTTATCTCTCCCCAACTCCCCACCCCCCACTGACCCTCCCCTGTTTCCTCCCGACAGACCCCAGTGTGTAGTGCTCCCCTCCCTGTGTCCATGTGTTCTCATTGTTCAACACCCGCCTATGAGTGAGAACATGCGGTGTTTGATCTTCTGCTCTTGTGTCAGTTTGCTGAGAATGATGGTTTCCAGGTTCATCCATGTCCCTACAAAGGACACAAACTCATCGTTTTTGATGGCTGCATAATATTCCATGGTGTATATGTGCCACATTTTCCCTGTCCAGTCTATCATTGATGGGCATTTGGGCTGGTTCCAGGTCTTTGCTATTGTAAACAGTGCTGCAATGAACATTCGTGTGCATGCGTCCTTATAGTAGAATGATTTATAATCCTTTGGATATATACCCAGTAATGGGATTGCTGGGTCAAATGGAATTTCTATTTCTAGGTCTTTGAGGAATCACCACACTGTCTTCCACAATGGTTGAACTAATTTACACTCCCACCAACAGTGTAAAAGTGTTTCTATTTCTCCACATCCTCTCCAGCATCTGTTGTCTCCAGATTTTTAGTGATCGCCATTCTAACTGGCGTGAGATGGTATCTCAATGTAGTTTTGATTTGCATTTCTCTAATGACCAGTGATGATGAGCATTTTTTCATATGTTTCTTGGCCTCATGTATGTCTTCTTTTGTAAAGTATCTGTTCATATCCTTTGCCCACTTTTGAATGGGCTTGTTTTTTTCTTGTAAATCTGTTTTAGTTCTTTGTAAATTCTGGATATCAGCCCTTTGTCAGATGGGTAAACTGCAAAAATTTTTTCCCATTCTGTACATTTGTTGAATTCATACTAATTATGCCTGGTGAATATCAGGTGCTCTAATAGGCACTTTAAATACAGCTAAGAGTCTGGTCTTTGGAGACAGGATAGACACAGAGCCAGGTTCTGCGTGCTATGAGCTACGGGAATGTGGACACCTGACTTTACCTCCTAACACCCAGTTTTTACAATATGAAGCTAACAGTGGTACCTACCTCCATATGGTGGTTACGAGAATGAAATGAAATAGTCCATGTGAAGTATGTGGGGCGCACAGTGTCCTCATTTAATGTTAGCTGTTATCATCCTTCTTCCTTGTAAGAAAGATTTGTTGAGCATCTACTATGTACCCTGAATTCACCACAGCCCTGCCAAAGAGACTTACCACCATTGTACAGGTGCAAAACAGTAGCTAAGAGTTTAACTTCCTTGCCCAAGATTTCTTTGTCAGCAAATTATAGAATTGGGATTTGAACACAAGTCTACACAAACCCAGAGGCCGTGCTATCCATAACTGGCCGCTACTATCCGTAACATTTCAGGCACAAGAACTAAAATGGTGGAGAGAGGAAGGCTTTGGGGGAAGTCCTCCAACCCACTGTTCAGAGAGCAGAGCTGAAGAGGGTGCAGAATGGCCTTTCTCCTTCTTTTGCAAGACCCACAGTAATGCTGATGCCTTCACAACCCATGTGAATAGTTAAGAACCTCTGCTGGCAGAGTTCTCCCTTCCATCACATCTCCATCTTTCCTCCAGTCTGCTAACCCAGAAGCCATAGCACGGACCAGATCCCACCTAACCCGCTGGGCTATCTTTATACACTCCACTTAGGCAAAACTCTCCGGCAGCTCAGCCCCAGCTTGTCCCAAGGGGAAACCAGAGTACTCCGAGTGTGGGGGGAATTCAAGCCTCATTCTACAGCAGCCTAAGTTGTTAGGATAACAAGGTGTGGTAACATGGCTAACATGTCTACCCTTGTGATTTTCAGCCATACTTAGCCCCAAAGACAGAAAGCAGCAAAGTTACTTATGGCCTGATCCTGGGGGCTGGCTCTCAGGCTGGGAGAATTCATCTACCGTGTGCGAATTCAAGTGATGGCCCCCTCTACCTCAGCAAGTCAGTGGTGCATGCTAATTATGTAACTATCTTGGACTTCTGTTTGCTCGTCTGCAAAGTGGCCTCATGTCCTGAGGCTCTTTGCAAAGAGAAGTTGATACCAAGGGAAGTTCTCAGTCACCAAAGCTATGTCGTTAGTTACTTGTTAAGGCCCTGAGAGAGTTAGCTTCATCTGGGTGACCTGCTGACCCCCAGAAGGTCAAAGCTCAGACCCATCCACTATTGTGTCCACTTTTTAGGTGCTCAGAGGCCATCACAAAGTGGAAGCCATTCCCACACATATTCAGTTTTTGCCATAGAAAATTACCACTAGCTGGGTGTTTTAAAACAATAGCAATTTATTATCTCAGTTTTGGAGGCCAGAAGTTCCAAATCCAGCAGGTGTGCTGCCTGCAGCGGCTCTCGGGGAGAACCCCTTCTTTGTCCCTTCCAGCTTCTGCTGGCTGGCAGCGTTCCTTGGCTTGTGGCCACATCACTCTGTCTCCATGGTCACCTTGCCTCCTCCTCTCCTGGCAGTCAGATCGCCCTCTGCTTCGCTCTTAAATGGACACCTGTCATTGGATTTCAGGCTCCCCAGATAATCTCGGATGACGTCTTCATCTCAAAATTCTTAAATATACCTACAAAGACCCTTTTTCCTGATAAGCTAACATTGATACTTTCTGGGGATTAGGACATGGACATACATTCTGAGGGGCCGCTATTCAACCCACTACACTACCCTAAGCTACATGAGTGTTTCTTCACCCATTTTCACCCGAATCTCAAGCCTAGCGTTTGCTAATTCCTGAAACTTTAGCAACCTCTTTCTCTCACTGAGGCTCAGTTTCTTCACTTACAAAACAGAAATTATTGGCGTACGTTAGAGCTGAAGTGAGTGGTGACAAAGTCCACAAGGTGCAGTACTATAGAAGGTGCTCCTCCCCACAGAACTTAGTCTCACATTTAAACACGCTTTCAGGTAATCTCCCTTGGCTGGTTAGAGAAATTGAATGCTTGGAGAGTTTGAGCAACCTGGCTGAGCCAACTCAGCTGGGTAGGAATGGACCTGGCTTTAAACCGCAGACCATTCTGATCCTCAACCTCCCTAACTCCTTTACCTTCTTAACTGTTCCAGGCCAGTTCAAACATATTCAGCGGAGCTAGATAGAAATACAGAAATGCAAATCAAAACACATTGAGATACCATCTCATGCCAGTTAGAATAGTGATCATTAAAAAATCTGGAGACAACAGATGCTGGAGAGGATGTGGAGAAATAGGAACACTTTTACACTGTTGGTGGGAGCAGAAATTAGTTCAACCATTGTGGAAGACGCTGTGGTGATTCCTCAAGGATCTAGAACTACACATACCATTTGACCTAAGGGATTACAAATCATTCTATTATAAAGACACATGCACACCTATGTTCATTGCGGCACTGTTTACAATAGCAAAGACTTGGAACCAACCCAAATGCCCATCAGTGATAGACTAGACAAGGAAAATGTGGCACACATACACCATGGAATACTCTGCAGCCATAAAAACTGATGAGTTCATGTCCTTTGCAGGGACGTAGGGACGTGGATGAAGCTGGAAACCATCATTCTCAGCAAACTGACATAACAGAAAACCAAAGACCACATGTTCTCACTCATAGGTGGGTATTGAACAATAAGAACACATGAACACAGGGAGGGGAACATCACACACCAGGGCCAGTTGGAGAGTTGGGGAGCTAGAAAAGGGATAGCAGGGGGTGAGGGGATTGGGGAGGGATAACATCAGGAGAAACACCTAATGTAGATGATGGTAGGATGGATGCAGCAAACCACCATGGCATGTGTATACCTATGTAACAATCTTGCATGATCTGCACATGTACCCTAGAACTTAAAAGTATAATAATAAAAAAATTTTAAATTTTAGAAAAAGAAAACGTCTTCTCAAAGGAAGCTGAATAGTGTTCTTTTCAGTAGGGCTTTTAGAACCATCCTCTTCTAATTAGCTTTGTAAATGTTCCCTCCTCTCTTTTACCCTTCTCCGAATGCATTCTAAGTTCTCTGTCATTGTCAAAACACGGTCCTAAGAGTAAACCCCTTTATCTGGTGATCAGAAATCAGCCATCAACCCTCATTCTATTGACAGTCCCCTATTAATATAACCCTTGGCAAACTCACCTTTTCTTCCTTATTCAGCTGGTATTCAATCTGTAATGTCTTCCCTCTCTGACCCCTGCTTCTTCTCCCTCTCACCCACGGGCGAATAATAAACGATGGCTCAGTTTGTATTTGCTCTCTGGATTATTCTTTCCTGAATGGTCACTGGGCATGCAT
The DNA here is from genome assembly GCF_009761245.1 of Sapajus apella. Classification (NCBI taxonomy): domain Eukaryota; kingdom Metazoa; phylum Chordata; class Mammalia; order Primates; family Cebidae; genus Sapajus; species Sapajus apella. Next base: position 3,370,631 of record NW_022437026.1, on the reverse strand, counting down.
CTCTCTTAGAATTCCACACGTTAATTTCCAGCTTGCTCTCCTACAGTATCAGAAGTGATGTGAGACTAGAGTTGTATAGCCGTAAACACTTCTGGTTCCTAGTCTAATACAGGTCAGGTAACCCTTTACCTGATATGACATTTGGGACATGGCCACCTCAATAGACAAAAAGGGATATTTGTTCTCTAATACCTCTTTTTTTAAAGGTGATGCATTGTTCTAATTGTAAAGTCCAACGATCTTTATATAGGGATACCCTTGGGTTAACCTGCAGCAGTCTCATCCCTGAAATCTAAAAGAATATAGACTACACTGACAGGAATAATTCCAAATATTTACATTCCTTGAACGGTAAACCCGAACACCATATAACTAATTAACATTTAGTTAGGTCACTCTAGGTTGTTGATTAGGCCATTTGCCAAGTCCCCGGGGGCGGGGAAGTTATAACTAATCACCACCCTGCTAGAGAGGTCATTGCTCCGTAATACATCTAGATATAGGCAAAGTCAAGAGGGCCACCAAAGAAATATCTTCTCAGTAGTGACTATCATTAACTTGCCAAATGACTGCCACTCAGTGGCCAGATGGAGCCTGGTGGAAACAAGAACTGGGCAGAGTTGTCAAATATGGCAGAACGCTTCCAGTCCCCTCTTCCTATGACCCAGCTGAGGCACCGCTACCAGCTAGATAGGTCTTCCTTTGGTCAAAGTCATACATGAAGGTCAGTTTCAATCTCTCAAAGTTTACCACTTTTTCCTCTTTCCATAGCAGATTCCAGTTTTCTGCCTTTGTCATGTTTGGTCCTGCTTACATAATGATTTTTTGTGATGACTATAACTCTATTATTTTATTATGAATCACTAATTCTTGGTAATCATTTTTTTTAACCAATGACCAATTGACCAATGCCACCCATATCAACTGCTACTACAGATTAGTTAGCAAGAATATATTCTGTTTTCTTTCCCTCTAGGGCACACGGCAGAGTGAGCTTCTCAACCATTCTGCATTTGGACTAGTCCTGACTAATGAAATGTAAGTAGAAGTGACTGTGCCACCTCCAGGTTGAGGTGATGGAAGACCTGTTGCAATTCTTCTGTCTCTCCCCTCTCTTGCCACATTATCCAGACAGTACAGCTGCAAGACAGAGAAGCATCCATCAACCCTAAATCCCTGAGTGACTTTGTGAACCAGAACCTCTCACTAGCCCTCTCTGGATAGAATGTGATCAATAAATAGATTTGTATTGTATTGAGCTCCAGGAATGTGGAAAATATTACCATAGTGTAATGTTGCCTATCTTGACTAACAGGCTGGAATAAATCAACAGCTCCATGTGTGTGACCCACGTGTGGTTAGGGATTTGCCAAGTTCTGATTCACTGAATTGACTTCCATTCCAATCAGCATAATATCAGTCAATGATTCTAATTTATAGGAGGGCAGGCTGTAACCATAATAATCCTGTGATGAAGTAATATTGAAAGCATTTATAATTTATGTAGCATATAATAGTATTATTTGTTCTAGATAAACTGGTGACGGCATCTATTGGAACTGATTATACAGATGAAATACTCCAAAATACGTTTTCCTCTTAAAATCTGCTCAAAGTACAGGCATATTTATGCTTGTTTTTATATTGAATAGCTTATAAAAACTATTCTTGTGTGGAAAAATCAAGAACGTGTCAACAATTTCCCAAGTGAGCTTGGAAAGTGATTGGAGTAGCGTAGGACGTCTTCAAACTGGTGTACAAGTAATGGTTTCACAGAATTCATTTCCAGACCCCCAACTTTCATGTTCACTGGAGGAAAACCTGGGGCAGAGCCTGGAGCCCACCTGCCGCTTCACTTCTCTGTCAAAGGGGCGTCCTTATCCTACGCTTCAGCAGGGAGGCACATCTGTCATTCACCCTGCATCCTTCCAGCCCCACATCCCTGTGGTGTGAGTGCCCCCAGGACACCAGACAAGGAGAACTAGGAAATACTGGTGCACAGACAAGGAGACATTTGAAATACAGGCATCTAGAAAGCATCTTGAATCAGGCAACATATCCCTTCAATCATGATCTTTTTAAAATATATATTTCTAGTACATTTTATATTAAGATTTACCCTGAAAAGCTCATAATGTGATTATGTTGTTTTGCTCAGTTGTACATTAATAGTATCTGTGATAATAGTTCAATCCAAAAGAAATGTATAACACAAAGCCTTATGGTTATACATTTTTTAATTTTAAATTTTAATTTATATACCTCTTTTTGTTGTGAAGTAATGTGATAATGTGATCAGTGAAAGACTTTCAGCATCAAAATATATTGTATGACGGTAAACTTTTAAGAAGGAAATGGAATGCAAATATGTATCCAAGGAGAGAAAGAAATGATGAAAAATCTTTGACTGTTAAAAACAAGGCTTTTATATATTTTTGAATAGATAATAGAAGGTATCAAATAGCTGCAGTGTTTATATTGTACTGGAAGCTTTAAAAGAGTAATGCAACAATTTTATGTTAAACTGTCAAGATTTACAAAGAACCAGAAATTGCATCATTTACAGCCATTTAAAATTACCATGAAACTTTTGCGATGTCAACTTGAAAGCGCACGATGAGGCACAGACTTTTTCACAACGCTTTTGGTGGGGGTCTGCAAGCAAAGCACTGTGGAGGCCCTGGGTCCACACAGGCTGCAGCCCTGGACGGCCCCGGCTGGGCAGCCCGGCCTCAAATGTTGGTGCAGGCTGCTGTTCTTCACAGGGAAGGCCAGGGCTACAGACCTTGGCAGATAAGCAAATGTTCACAAAACAAATGAACACCTCTGCTTTCTCATTCTCACTCTGTCTTCTGTCCCTAACACGATCTTGAACAATATGCCTCCCTTCTTCGGGTTTTTAATCTTCTTGAGATTCTTGGAGAAAGAAAGCAAGGTATCCTGCGGTCACATCACCCCAGAGGATATCAAGAATACCCTTAGCAGCACTGTGACCCAAACACGCCTACGCAGTCTTTTTGAACCCAGATTGTTTGGATTTTATTCCACAACAGAGTCACTCAATTTTTAAGTATGTTTTTAACCCAGAAAGTCCAAATAGAACAGACACTAGGACTTTACTGCTATTTTTACCCTTTCAATGATTTGAGGTGGAATTTCTCTCAGCCTCAGAAGAAATACTTTCAGTTCTGGCCTTCAGTCAGGATTTATTGGACAGATCTGATTCTGCTGTATTTTCATTTACAGTCTAGAAGACAAAAGCATCAGGTGTTAGAAAGAACTCTAAGTTTAAAGCTTGTATCTATTACCACTTGGCTGGGTAACTTTAGCCAAGTCTCTTACGTTCTTTGAGTATCAACCATAAACCAAGGAACTTTCAAGGAATGGATCCTGAATATAAAGTGAAATATTAGTATGAAAATGCTTGGTAAGGAAAAGAACAGGCATAGCAGGGTACTCATTACCACAAAGATGGAATTTTCTATCATCTTTGACAATCTGTTGAACTACCCAATAATCTTTCTTGGTCCAACCTAAATATCATTAACCATAATTCCAACCATTTTCTTTTTGCCTTTCATTCCTCTTTGGAAAAAGAGACTAGTTTGTCACCATCTCTTAATAAGAATTGATTATCTATTTGAAAAGAGGGTAATTAAAACCAATTCTTCGGATGTGGAAGTCAAGGTATTCCACATCTCCACATCACCCAGTCTGCCCCTTAGACTTTGATAACCAAATTCTGCCAAATTTCTTATAAAAGTCAAATTAAATCTCAACAATTTTATCCATGAGGCCATTTTCCACTTGAAAATTTCCCATAAAACTCTGAAAGTAAATCCTACTGGGGCAGTAGTTGGACTAGCTAAATTATTTGCTGTCCCTTCTATGCATTTAGTGAAGGCCCACCAAGATGGATGTTCTGCAGAGAGCAGTTCAATGTTAAAAGAACATGGGGCTAAGAACATTTCCTATCACACAAAGACCTCATTTAAACCATCTTCCATATTTTCTGCAATACGCAAATCATGAATATTAAAAACAGAAACAAACAAGCAAAAAAAAAAAAAAAGAAAAAAAAAAACAATGGATGTTTGCTGTCCATCCTCAAAGTCTTAACTCTCTCCCTGCTGAAGTCATGGGTGCACCACCACTGGGTAGAAAAGCACCTGGATGGGAAAGCAAGTTGAATAAAGACGTGATGACTTGAAATAAAAATCTAGTGCTGTCAGGCTTTCCACGGTATCCGAGTAGACACTCTGGTCTCTGCCATCCTCCCTCTCCTCTTTGCATAAATCCTGCCCCACCTCCATCTCTAGAAGCACTCTCTCTACATATATAGGCAGCCAACACTGACTGATGCTCCACAGGAACCCAGGAACTGTAATACCAGCCAGGCACAGGGATGCTCACCCCTATGGCTCAATGGTCCAAAATCATCCCTTATTCATTCTCCCTTCCCACGCCCAAACTGCAGACCTCCATCCTTTACATCTGTGTGCAAGCTCCTACTCATCCTTTAAGACACAGCTCAAGAGTCCCAGATCAAGCTCTTCTCTCTCTGTGTTCCCGTAGAGCCTACAGCTATCTGTATCAAAGCACTAGTTATATTGCTGTAGTTATTTATTTACCTCCTATATTCCCAACCAGATTTTGAACAGCTCAAGGGCAAGAATCCTGTTGTACTTACTTTTGAAATTCCTTTACCAAGAATAGTATTTGGCTCATAGTAAGTGCTTAATAAACATTTGATGAATAAATGAGTGATTGCTCTATGAATTTTGTTGGTGGTAGAGAATTAATCAAAAAAATATATTGCTAATGGTGCCATTTCAGGCATATTTCAGGCTGGTAGAAGAGAAATTTTGGGACCAAGAGACCTGCCCTACTTCTATCAATCATCTCACAAAAGTATCTACATGAAAGGCTGCTCTTGAGCTGGTAGCTAATGTTCCCGGAAAAACTCCCTGGCCGGCACCCAGGGAGACTAGTTTAAAGGGAGGTTGTTACACTTGTCCTCTCATCATTGCTTAGTGAGTGACTTAGCTAAAAAGACCCTCTACCAGGGAACTGGGACTCTGCGTGAAAGTTTTAGCTCTTATTCGTCTATTAAGAGCCCCATGTTATGTGCAAAGGGCTGTCTGTTGGCCTCACAGACCATTATTCCCAGCATCTGTCTTTCACAATTTCCTACCTATGGACACTGTGTTTACTCACATGACATTTGCAATCCTTGCGTCTGCCAGTGTCCATCTGTAACACCTGGGTGTATCCATTTCCACTGCCCAGCATCTGTCTTTTACAGGCTTTTTTTTTTTTTTTTTTTGGACAAAATTTATGTTAAGGGATTTCACTTCTCAACATACCTGGGCCCAGGACAGTCACTGAGTTGCTGTGATACTGGGGTGAATCACTAGGAAGTGACTTGCATAGGAAAAAAAAAAATGTCAGGTTAAGCAACAAAAAGGAGAAATACCATATAAGCCAGATTTATTTCTGCAATAACTGGAAATTAAAAGAAGAAACATTTGTCACGTGTCAAAGCTGCCCAGCAAAACTAGCACCCTATTAAGCATGGGTCCAGCTATCTCCAGAAATAGTTCCTGAATCATATCTCAACAATTCTTTTATGTTTCTTTGACTTATCAAAAACTCTCCTAAAATCCATTACTTATTTTGAAAACTGGACTTTGTATCTTAAGTGGCCCAGCATTGCAAAACAATAAAGTAAGAAAGAAGAATCTGAGAAGCAGCACTAAGAATCCAGTGTCTGTGTGCAATAATGAGGGCTTACTGAGCTGGGAACTTTTGGGGGTCACTTACTGAGCTGGGAATGTGGGGGTCCAGTCTGTTACATGGTTGAAGTAGTCACTCATATAGCATCCTATGAGTGATTATAAAAGTTACCCTGGCCGGGCGCGGTGGCTCACGCCTGTAATCCCAGCACTTTGGGAGGCTGAGGCAGGTGGATCACGAGGTCAAGGGATCGAGACCATCCTGGTCAACATGGTGAAACCCCGTCTCTACTAAAAATACAAAAAACTAGCTGGGCATGGTGGCGCATGCCTGTAATCCCAGCTACTCAGGAGGCTGAGGCAGGAGAATTGCCTGAACCCAGGAGGCGGAGGTTGTGGTGAGCCAAGATCGCGCCATTGCACTCCAGCCTGGGTAACAACAAGAGCGAAGCTCCGTCTCAAAAAAAAAAAAAAAAAAAAAAAAAAGTTACCCTATCCCCAGATATCTGCAATCTCTGTCAGAGTGCCACAGTGACTCTAATTGTATCAAAGGAAATGTAATCTTTAGGTTAAACAGTGATTCATTAAGTATCCTATTTTAGAGTGCGATATCCATATGAGAAAGAACTCTTCAAATCCTAAGTCACTAACAGCTTAATAGGACTTATTTAATCATGTCTCTTTCCTACAGTATGTCAGGGGCCTGGGCTGTGTTGAGTGCACAGTCTTTGTCAGTAGAGTTTTGTTTGGGTGCTTTTGGGAGGGAGTGAAGGGAAATGGAGGGAAAAGGAAGCTTTAATCAGAGAAAAGAATATTAAAAAGTAGAGTCAGTGGTCCCAAAGAGAAGCCTCACCTGCTTCACAATGTTGCCTAGAACTATGCACTCGAAATCCACCCAAGAGGGACTCTATTTTCCAGTGGGCTAGCCCAGGGGGTCTCAAACCTAAATGTGCATAAGAATCACCTGAGGATATTGTTAAAATACAGATTCTGATTCAGTAGATCTGGAGTAGCCTGAGCTTCTACATTTCTTACAAGCTCCCAGGTGAGGCTGATGCTGCTTTACCCCAGATCATGCTCTGAACAGTGGGAGTCATATAGAAGGCCCGAGTATCTTCAGAACTTCATGCTGTTCCAGTGGGACACAATTACAATCCTGAGCTAATGGAAACCCTTCCATGACTGGCACAATGGTGGAAGCCAGTTCTGGAGTGCACCCCTTCCTGACCTGCACAAAGCGGAGAACATGTCCCTTTCCAGGAGACTTGCATCTGAGTTGGGACCATCCTGCCCCTTCTCTCCCTTTCAGAGGCCCAGGGTCATATTTGGTGTGCCCAATGCCTTTTAACAATTTCAAGACCAAGTTGGGTCCTAAAATACTTTAAGTCCCAGCTAATGCTGAAATAATAATACAAGAACTGCTGTTGGCAGACAGTGAGCCCAGTGCAGTGTTTAATGATACCAGTAATAAAGGCAAGAGAAATCCTACAATCTCACATTTACATGTGTAGAAGATTAAAATTCCTCCCATGCCTACCAAACAAGGAAGTCTTTATTTTCCTCTCAAACAACTCAAGGAGGTAAGAGAATACAAGTCAATAGCAGATTACTCTGTCTCGTGATGTGATCCAGTCATTGGCTGAAGCTCTATTTACTGCTATGTACAGATGAGGCAGGATGCTCAGAGAGCTTTGGTTGATGGAACTTTGCCTAGGATGACCCCTGTCTGAAAACTCCCCCTAAAGCAAGGTAACTCATGCTGCCTGGAGCAAAACCAGCTCCTAAGGATGCACATACCAAAGTAAGCAGACAAGAAGGTTTTGAAAACAACGGGAAATAAATGAACTTGGTCTCTTGCTGCTGGTATGGAGCCTTTGATTTTGCTCTTGCCAAACCTCCCTCCCAGGGTACCCCGAATCCTCCTGTGCTAACCCCTCCAGTCTGGAGACCAAGCAGCTACTCTGTAGCCCATTTCCTTATTTGGTCACTAAAAGGCTACCTGATAATGGCTTAACCTATAACCCTTCCTAGGGCATTTGCTTGTGGGTAGGCACTCTGATCATCTATTGTGCAGAAAAGGGGAATGGACTCCCTTCCATTACCATGAGTGGACTTCCTTGCCACGGCCCACTCAGTCACTAAGGGAAAGATGGCTTTCTGGACTAGGTCTACGAGGCATCATTTCAGATTTCAGCTACACACTTTTCATGCAGCAAAGCATTATTATGTTCACTAAGTATAGAATTGCACAGGATACCAATGCAGCACTTGTCTGAAAGCTATGACATTTGAGAAGTCACAGCTTTTAGAGGTAGAAGAGTCCTTGGGAACCATCCCTAACTCACCACCCAACCCCATTTACCAATAAAGAAAAACAAAAAAAAAAAAAGAAAACACAAAAGAAAGTGTTACAAGAGATAAATGATTTCCAAGACCACAAAATTAGGACCAGAGGAGCCACAGCGTCTACCCTCAAGGAAGAAGACTTAAATCACAACCGTGGAGATTCAGATCCGGCAGAAAGAAGAACTCGCTCGTAATGAAGATGATTAAATACTAGAACAGACAGCCACAGGGAATTGTGAAATCGTCCTCCCTGGAGATCTTTTAAAATAGGGCAGTTAACCATCTGTCTGAGATCGTTTAAGTACCGTCCTGCCTTGGAAGTAGGAAAATAATAAGAAGATCCCCTCACCTGTCGCATTTATGGTTTTATAGACACACCCGGCTGCAGGTGCACATACGATGGAGATCCCAGATTGAATCTGGGCTGTGTCCCTTACTGGCACGCAGATTTGTCCGCACACCTAGAGAGCATGGGAGCCCACAGGGCTCTGTTGAGGTGAGGCGGGAAGGAGTCTGCATAGAAGAGGTTCGCACAGGAGTTTCTGGGGAGAAAAGAAGGGAGGAGGAAGAAACGGACATCTCTATCTCCCTGGACCCCACCACCTCCTGGCCGTTTGTAGCACCGTCCTACCCACTCCCTGCCTTGCAAGTCTCAGGACTGCAGCCCTTGCAGACAGAACCCAGGGACTCGAAGGAACAGAGCCCTTCTTTGTTTCCAAATGACAAAGCATAGCATCCAGTAGGAGGAAAGAACTGTTTCCTCGTTTCCTTAAAACATCCAGAATGGCTCCGGCCAGGTCAAAATGACAGGGAAACGGCCTCCTTCAGTACTCGGAAGGAGGCAGATCTGGAGCAGCAGGAGACCCTGCCTTGGCGCAAACGCCAGCGCCCCGCGGAGGGCCCGGGCACACCCGCCCGGCGCAGGGGAGGCCACGCCCCCGGGCCTTGCCGCCTCCGCGCACCAGCAGGGGGCGCCCGCACCCGAGGTGGATGACGGGGCTGTCGCAGTTCCTGCTCTGAACTGGGGTCCGCCTTTACCGCTTTCACGTGTGCTGTTTCCACTGCCCACACCTCCTTCTCCTCTTCACCCCGTCACCTCGCCAGCTCCTAAGTCTGTCCCTTTTCCCACGAAGTTGGATTCAATATCTCATAGCATCCTGTACTTTCCTAATTACATTTACACACTCAATGAAAATCACCTGTTTACCTGTGTCTCCCCATTCCCATCTAGAGATTCCTTGCACAGGGACTGTATGTTATTCACCGCTATATCTGCAGAGCCTGGCACTAAGTAGGCACTCCGAAAGGTATTTTTTGAAGAAGTGAATGGGTAACTATGAGCTTAATCACGCTAGATGAGCCCGTTAGCCCTCTAATTATTTCAAAGTAATCGCATATTGACCCAGCATATTACATTGGCCTTCTCTTTGAGCTGTGTGCTTGGGAAGTTTACTTTAGAGTAATAAAACTGGAGGCATTATGAGGGACTCATAATATTGAATAACCCACCACTGCACCCTCAACCTTAGTACCTCAGCCTCTGCCTGAGACCTCTAAGAGACGCAGCCCCAGCTGGGCTTGTTCATTCCATCTCTGGACAACTCTGACCGTGAGCAGGTTCTTTATCAGGTTGAGCTGAATCTTGTTGCTCTGACATCTTCCCTAGCTCTCATTCAGTTCTCTGGCATCTCAAGGAGAAAGTGTACTCTCTTCCACACACCAGGGAGGCTTAGAAAAACGAACGTGGCCTTGGATCTAAAAGGACTTGGATGTGGCAAAAACTTAACTTTGCCACACTAAGCATGTGAGTTTGGGCAAGTCACTAAATCTCTCTCTTCAAGCCTCAGTTTCAACATCTGTATAAAAGGAATAAAAACATCCACCTGGGCTGGGTGCAGTGGCTCACACCTGTAATCCCAGTACTTTAGGAGGCCGAGGTGGGTGAATCGCAAGGTCAAAAGATCGAGACCATCCTGGCCAACATGGTGAGACCCCATCTCTACTAAAACTAAAAAAATTAAAATTAGCCAGGCATGGTGGTGCGTGCCTGTAGTCCCAGCTACTCGTGAGGCTGAGGCAGGGGCATTGCTTAAAGCCAGAAAACAGAATTCGCAGTGAGCCAGGATGTCACCACTGCACTCCAGCCTGGTGATGAGAGAGACTCTGTCTCAAAAAAAAAAAAAAAACATCTACCTGATATTTTATACAGATATCCATCTGTAAAAAAGGAATAAAAATATTCACCTGATGGGGTTGCTGTGAGGGTTTAAATGAATTAGTATGCTCTAAAGACCTAAGGTATAGCAGATGTCAAAAATGTGGTTGTTATTATTATTAATAAATGTTGCAATACAGTTAATATATTCTCTCCCTCCCCTCTCGATGAATCCTTTCTTCTCTAGGCCAAAACACAAGCCACTCTCCCCTCCCCCTCCATGCTCCCGTGCCTTTCTCTGTCAGTGTCCCTCTCAGAACATGCTGCCAGAGCTAAGCTGTCTTCCACGGCAGTAAGGCCAGGGCCAGGCAAATGCTCACTGCCTCCATTTGGATGCTAGACCTCTATTAATGGTGCCTCCATTTATTTTAGCTTTATTGGTAGCTGCATCTGCTGAGGTTACTGGGCATTTTAACTATGTTATTCTCATTTCCCTAGTGGGAGGTTTGCTGTAGATTTGACTTGGGGAATGATTTAAAATGAGAGAGAGCCGGGATTTTGTTGTTGTTCTCCTCTGTTTTAGCATGAGGTTGCCTTTGTTCTTGGGATTGGAGTGTGAATCATGTTCTAAGCCCTGAAGACAACGCCCCCAAGCCACAAGGACACTGAGACCTCGGGAGACATACAACCTGGAAGAGTGGGGGTGAAGCTCCAATTTTCAGGAAAGAAGAGATAGTCGGCCTTATGTGTTTTGAAGGTGTAAACATAGCCTGGGTTTGGAGAGAAAACAGGATCCGTGTTCTGGGGTCCAGAGTGCTGGATGTGAGAGCTGCCCTCTCAGCATCCCTAGAGAGACTTGCAGGCCAGGCAGTGGCAGAGCATATGGGCGGACTTGAGCCTGCTGACAGCAGGCATCCTGGGAGTATCTACGTCAGGGCCAGAAAATGGACCCAGCTGGACACAGAGACTGGCTTCACTTGTTCTGGGACATCCTGCCCACACCTTCCTCAGGGTTCCTTGCAGGTCAAGGAATGGAGAGTCAACACCTCCTCCCTGGAACAGTGGAACAGGCCAGGGGAACCCCCCAGGACGGGCTAGCTACATTATTGCGCCTAACCAGTCGCTGCCTGTCAGTGTCACAGGCTCACCTGGCATTTTACTCCACCCCCATCTTCAGTTTAAAACCCTTTTGATCAGATTGGCAAACATTCATTTTTCACAAACAAGGCCCCTCAAAAGCAAGTGCTTGGGGGAGCATGTTTTATAGGGAGGGAGGTTCTCTTTCCTGACTTGTGTTATTATTTCCAGGACCAGGGCTTTGGTGATTGTTAAATCAGAATCTAGTTCTATAAATATTTCTGATTTGAAAAGCCACATTCATGTTCTCTACTTCAAAATCTAAGCCCGAGATGGCAGCACCATCTCAGGGATACAGAATACGAAGAAAACACGGCACCATTGTTAGCTCTGGCTCCCGATGTTATGAGCCGCCTGTCCATAATCCAGAGGACAAGACAAGGTCACTCATAAACACCACTGAACTGTGTCTCCTTTCACATGTCTTGCATAAAAGTGTTGCAGCCCCAGTGAACATCAAACAAGTGTAATGGATTGGTTTAATTCACATCTGAACACTGACAAACACAGTTGCCTAATAACATTCCTGTTCCAGGCAGATTTTCATGCTTGTCAATTATTCTGAAATATCAACTCTCTTAACTTTGACAAACGAGATGCTAACTTGATTTTTTAACAATCCTTTCCAAGAGCAACAGAGTCCATTCTCAATATGTGCCATCCACAGGCACAGGCTTGAGCCTCCTGGCTGCTAGTGCTAAATGCCCCTAGGGTACACCCAAAAAATATGGCAGGTGACATAGAGATTGATGTTTACTTTAGGGATTGTCCATGGCACTAAGGCTGATGTGAGTTATTGTGATATAAACACTTATATGAAACCTAAAACTGGGAAAGAACTCAAGCAGAGATGGATGGGTGTTTGTGACCACAGGAATTCCCCCAAGCTGCTCCCTAAGAGCATGCCCTCCCCATCCATTTACCAAGACTACAGCAGGCCATGCTCCCGTTCACATGTGAGCCACCCCTCCTCCTCCTAGCTTGCAGCATGGGGATGGGAGCTGTGGTTACACTGCCCTTACCCCTTCCAAACGTACACACAAACACTCTCATTCATTCACACACACACTCACACAGAAAGAGCAACACATTTGTCTCCAGGGTGGGGAAATAATAAACAAAGATGACTATTGCATACTCATGGAAAGACACTGCCCACAGCTGCCCTCTCTCTCCTGAGATCCTGCCACCATTGCTCAGGAGGCCAGAATTCTTGGGGCATCTCAGGAAGGATTGAGCAGGACTTGGAGAAAGCCAAAGAAAGCCACTGAGCCATCTGAATTCAACATGGTACCAAAGAATTCCTTACTGTATAATAAAATCCAACCATCAATCCAATTTGGAATATGGCCTGGGGATCAGAATTTTAAAATCTCCCCAATAACTTTATTTTATATTCAGAACCTTCACTCTAGGGTAAGGGGGAGCAGGTTAGTAGAGAGACAGAGACCCAAGAAGACTGACTTCCAAGCTTCACATCCATAGAAAATAAGGACAAATAAAAAAGAAACTCATTCTTCAATCCTCTTTCATTCAAACAAAAGATATGGGACAAGGAAGGCGGCAGAAGAGGCAAGTATGCATTGTCTTCGGGAAGGTTTAGCCTGAAGAACACAGCATAGCCCCCACTCACCACACTGCCACTTGGCGTGCCAATGAATCTGGCCTCCCATTTAGCCAGTGAAACTCACTTGGACACCAGAGGGTTTGGAGAACAGAAGAGTGAACAAGCTCCTGAGTGCCACGAGTTTTGGGTTCTCCATACAGAGACCACAATGCTGAGAAAGACAAAATCCAGGTTAGACCACCAAGAGAGTCATTGGATCCTCCAATTCTGGTGCAGAGGAGAAGGCCTGCCTGGTAGGCAAGAGCCGAGGATGCCCACGGGCAGTTAGGCAGCAAGTCTCTGGGTCCCTTTGCTACAACAGAACAAAATCTATTGTTAGCAACTCACATTGGGTAACCTCTGAGAAGGTCTAGGCTGCTGTCCATCCTTAATTATGGGTAAGTTGAACCTGCAGAGACCTGTCTTGCCTTCTAGCAACAAACACACACCTGTGAGTTCTTGCCTAACACAGGACAAAAGAGAAGGTCAAAGATGTCAGGACAAAGCTTGCCTCTGTCTTATAACCTAAACTCATGGGTAGTGTCCCCAACCTGTTGCTGGGTCTCCAGCTTCCACCTACCTCCCCTCTGGTGCCTTTTGGGCCTTTCTGCCTCAGCTAAGTTCCCTGAGCACAAGCCGCCTGCTCCTTCAGGCCTATGGAATGTGGCCTCATGCCTGCCTGACTCTGTGGCCCATTAGGATGCTGGCACCCAGCCTTGACCCCTTCCAGGCATCTCTGCCCTGCTGTGGCCTGTGCCTGGGCCCCAGAAAGATTAGCACAAATAACCCCATCAGCAAGGCAGGCACAACTTCACATGTACCTAAGGAACTGGAGCACAGGCCCCTGTGTGGACAAAATGCAGCCCCAGGACGCACCTGAGAGACATGGAGTGGCCCCACGACAACAAATGAACCATGGAAAGGAAGATGCTACTTCCTCAGGACAGCCCAAATAAAGACAAACCAGAGATTTGGCTCTAAAAATGCATTTTTGGCAAAGTAACCTATGAAGGTCTTGGTTTATGAGAGCAAGGAAATTAAACCCCCCCAAAAAGTCTATGTTGGGCAAGATTTTATCTTGACAATGTTCCTTTAACTGTTGTAGAATGTGAAGAAATTGACTGTAATTGATTCCAAGGAAGGATGCCAGAGATTCCTCAGCATTGGATCCAAGCTTAAAAAAGGAATTATTGGGCCTGATTAGTGTGGCGATTTTATTTTTTTAATCTCTCCTCAGTAGTTCAGATGTTCCTGTTTACAGACAAGAAATTCCCTCCATTAACAAATGGAATACCTCGACATTGCAAAATGACACTGTGACATATTGCTCTGGTAATCTGCATTACGACATTGTTGCCAGGACCCACAGGGCCCACCTATCAGTGTGGTTCCCCTGTCAGGCTGGGGGTTGTGACAAGAAGCTGGCAGGAAAGGCAGCGATGAGAGACAGCCTTTCCACTGCCACGTGGGCTCTGTGCAATACCCGGGTATCATGGTGGGGCCAAATCGCCCAGCCCCTGAAGTCCCTTCCTTCTTCATGCTGCAGTCCTCGCCCTCACAAACACCTGGGCACAACAACAGTGACAGGCAGTGGGGCTAACAGAGCAGGTCCCACAAGCATAGCAGCAGTTGGGCTTTCTCTGCTGTTGGTCTCCTGACCGATAAAACCAGGAACAAGTTTTCTGTAAATAATAGAGCCACAGTATTAGCAATGACCAAGGTGTGGGGTGGAAAGGGAGAGAGAAATAGTGAAGAGAAAACTGTGTTTCAGTCAGTTAGCCTCACCTCAGGGGTGGTGAGAGACAAAGAAAGGTAATAAAATTCTTTAACCAAAAGGCAACATAAAAGCCATGAAAAGGAATGAAATATTGATTTATGCTACAATGTGGATGAACCTTGAAAACATTAAGTGAAAACCTTGAAAACATTAAGTGAAAAAAGCCAGACACGAAAGTTCACCTATTAAATGATTCCATTCACATGAAAAATCCAGAATAGGTCAATCCAAAGAGACAGAAATCAGAGCAGCAGCTGTCAGGGCCTTGGGTGAGCCAGGAATAGGGAGTGACTTCTTCATGGGTACAGGGTTTCCTTCGAGGTTAATGAAAAAGTTAGTGGTGATGGTCATATGTTGTGAATGTGTTAAATGCCTCTGGATTTTACGTGGTAAACAGGTTCATTTTATGTTAAATGAATCACACCTCAATTTTTTAAAATTTGTAAATGCAGCATCAACATATTGGTCCCATGAATGAGAATTGGCTTTCTGATAGAATGCAGGTTCCCCAGCACTGTGTCAGGAGTCCCTCTTTCCCTGCTCTCACCCCACCACTTTCGGAAAGCCCCTTAAGATTACTGAGCAAGTCATTTCCACTCATGGGGCCTCAGTTCTCACTCAGTTGCTTGTGACATAAGACATGCTTTCAGTCCAAATGGTCTATGATCCTATTACTCCCCCCCCACCGGGAGAATGGTTTTAACAGGCATGAGGGAACACACATCCATGACCGCGGTCATCCTCAGCACCAAACAGAGGGCAGGAGGATCAACAGGCTACAGAGTGTCTAAGGAAAGCTTAGAGAAAGCCTGATGATGCCAACTTTTAAACAAAAACAAATATTTATTATTCTCTACTTGCCGTACACTGTTCTCAGTATTTGTATATGCACTGGCTTACTTCATCATCATCACAGCCATTTTACAGATGAGGAAATAGAGCTATGGGAAGCTAAATAACTTATGCAAGGCCATCATACAGGGAATAATCAATGGAGTAGAGATTTGACCTCAGAAAGTCTGGTCCAGAGCCTACCTGCGTAACCTCTCTGCTTCACAGCCTCTCCATAAACAGGATGCATTTTATTTTAGTCCTAAGGTTGGTGCTGATAGGACCATGCTTGTCCTGGATAAATGGAGAAACTCAACAGTTAGTGGGTTAAGAAAACAACATTGGACTGATAGAAGGTCAAGCGTTCTAGATCCATCTTGGTCACTGGTATTGTGACTTTGAGCAGATTACAAAACCTCTCTGGCCCTCAGTACCCTTCTCTATAACATGAGAAGTTGGACTAGATCAATAGTTTTCCAATGATTTAATCCGTGTAACTGTCTTCAGATTAAGCCTCACTCAGAAGCCCAATATCTGAAACAGATATAAGCATGGAGCTGTTCTGGCTGAAGGTGAGGTGGGAAGGACGCAGACCCTCTCTCCAGGCCCCAAGCAGCTCCTGAGACTGTCTTGGAACTCCTGAAACTCTGTGGAATACAATTTGAAAACCTCCAAAGTTTCTTTTGAAAATAAAACCTAAAAGCCTTAAATTCAAATACTGCATCCTTAGGTATTCTTTAACACTGCCGGAAAACATAATATTCTGGTCACGTTGCTCAAAAACATTGGTTTGGCTTGATGGCTTTGTGCAGAGGAGGCAAAGGTTTCGGGTAGGAAGTGCAAGGATTTTCAAAACCTAAACCTTCCAGGGGCGCAGCATCCCTCTTAACTAACTGCTAGATGCTACCAGCCCAGTGGGCCCCTCTTGGGAGGTCAGCTGTTCAATTCTCAATCTGTGTGTTTTCTCTAAATAGCTCTACGGTTATTAAGCTGGGTTATTTATTAGAGTTTTACATTGATCAAAGTAGTGCTACTTAATTCTTCATGAAACTTGATACTGATATTTCATCTGGCCTCCATCATTAAACTTGGTCAATGAATAATTGGACAAAAAGTGTCAGGGAGAGAGTGAGTCCCTTGTGCTCACTCTGGAAAGATGAACTGACAGAGGAGGCCTCCAGGGAAGGGACCTTCTGCTTTAAATGCCCACACTCAAGTCGATTCCATCCTCTCCTCTCACTTCATAGGCATTTATAAATTTAAGTTTGCTGCAGTGCTTGGAAGAGGTTATACAATTGTTATGATGCAATGCTCAAGGCAGACGGCTACCCATAACTCACAGGCTAAGACAAACAGGAATATATTAATAGCAGCCATAACATAAAGATAATTTATTTTCAGTATCTGGGAGCTGAGAGCATCAGCAGATAAGACTGTTAAGCATTTAAGCATTAAAGCAAAGGAGCTTAACAAATGGGGGGAAGACAGAAGGAGAGAGATGGAGAGAAGAAAGATTGATCTCCTTTGGAAACAATGCAGCATCTGAACCAATTAACCAAGAAACAATTATGTAGTTACGGGCAACACTAGGCAAAAAGGAAAAGACATTCTCCTAAACCCCCCTGCTCTGCATTTGGGTGGTATACACCACCCAAGGGGCAAAGCACTTGCTTAGCACTGAAAGAGAGTTTATACCAAGAAACATTTTCCTTTTCTTTACACCCCCTGCTCCCCGGCATCGTCTGGATTGCTAGCCTGATGACAATAAACAAACAAAAAAAATAACCATTTGAATTTAGTAAACTATCACAGTATCTTTCTTTGGGAAATGGCAAGAAGGAATTAGAAAGTTCTTTCTCCACTAACATTTTTTTTAAAACCCACAAAACCTGAAGGAAAAGCATCATTTTGCCATTTTAGTTCTTCTTTTAAAACATAACAGGTTACACATTTTGATTTTGTACTCCCAGAATAAAATTTCCTCATAAGTACTTCATAAGAAAAGAATCTGACCACCAGCTAGACTGAAAATCAACATTGCCAAGACTTGTACTCACACAGTAAACTCTCACATGAAATCTTTACAATCTACCTTTTTAAAAGAATATTGATATGGTTTAACTCTTAGAAGTTTGTGTCAAAAACTAAATGTTCAGAAAAGCATATACCATTTGTACACAGTGAAAAAAAAAGCCAATATTTATTGAATTAAAAAAGGCATTGCCTTATACAGAGGAGTGAAGGCCTTCAGCATCTGCAACTTCCTGTGCATCCAATCACTCACCTTCAGTGTCTCTTAAATGTGTTCCCTTCATTCTTCCTACCCATTGCCATGCTAATAATTCAGAACTCTCCTCACCTCTCACCTTTGCTGGTGTCATTGTCTGGCAGAAGTTTGTATCTAATGGATCCATCTGATTTGAGGTTCACTCCTCAACCCCAATCAATTTTTCCCTCTACATCCAACCTCATCATTCTAAAACACAAATGTGACCATGCACCGTCCCTCCCTAAGAATGTTCTAGGCTCCCCATTAGCAACAGGAAAATCCAAAAGCTTTAGCAGAGCCAATAAGTACTTGCCCATCTTGCTCAAGTCACCTTTTCAGTCGTATCTTCTATTCATCCTTCTCTTTTGTATCCTTTTCTCCCACCCAAATAAACAGACCTCCAGCCTTCATCTTCTTCAAGCTGTTGAACATTTATACTCACACCTCTTCCACTCAGCAACGGTTTCTATCCATCCGCCACTGGATAGGCCAACAAAAATGCCAGCTCCTCCATGAAACTTTTCTATATTGCTAGGCAGCTGGCTTTCTTGTGGTCTTTCAAAGACTTTTGTACATATGTCTACTAGTAAAGCAATAATTGGTTCTGCTATTGTCTCCAGTAACTGCCTTCCCCCCTTGGTTACCCTAGCGAGGTGCCACAGAGGGGAATTCTTTGTCTTTGTCTGCTCTGTGCCTAGCAAATCCTAGTAAATGACTCATAAATGCATGAATAAAACAAGTCAGGAGTTTAAAACCGAAGAAGAGGACAAAAATATGTGAAGTGAAATGCTGAACAATAGAGATTAGTAATGGTTCTGCTCCACCAATAAAAGAAGAATGGGGGAGAACCGACAAGTGTCATAAAGATCCCAAGGCTGGTATTTTAGGCAAAAGCTTCTCCAAGAGGAGTTATTGGAGTCTTCAAAGGATGAAGAGGATTTCAGTCTGAAGGCAGAAGATGAAACAGCATTTTGGAAGGCTGGGATGCGAAAGAATAAAGGAAAACAGGAAGGCCCAAACCGTGTTTAGAGGCTAAAAGTAAAGTGGGCCCAGAACCATTTTTGGAGACTTAGAGTAAACTAAGTCCTCAACAAGAAAGTGTCTGATCCTTCACTCTGCAGAGAGTGCCGAGCTGGAAGGGGAAAAGTTGACCACCACATTCACCTCTAGAGCCTCTAACACCTCCAGGGGACTCACCTAATGGAGGTCAATGGCAGGCGGCACTGCTCCAGCTGTGCTGAGACACCATTGCCTGGAATCAGCTCTTCCAGATGTTGTATGGAACGCAGAACCATGGAGAGGTCATCTTTCCAGTCTGAATCTAAGTCAGAAGTGACTCTTCACACTAGAAGGGGCCAAGGGTCCCCCCCCCCCGCCACCGCCTTCACTACAACCATAGAATCACACAAAGAGACAGATAACTCAGGGTAAGGGAACTGAGAGCAGCACTCTGTAGAGGCTATGAGGGAGGCTTCTGCCTTCCCCAGAAATAAATGCTTAGAGCCTCCATTGTGACAAATGCATAAAAGAAGTTTAGCACCTAGTCAGAAGAACTGTGAACAAAAGTTGGCACTCCAGAGCAGTCCAAACAAGAACAGTGGATAGTCAGAGAAGACCCAGACTGGACTAGCACAGAGACCGCAGCCACGGCCACACCAGCTGAGGGCCCGCACCAGCTCCTTGGAAGAGGGATGGGTGATTGGTGTCACAGCCTGCTTTGGTCTTTGTGGTTTGTTGCATATAAGCTCGTGGAAGTGCATAGAGATCTCCTGACAGGTCGGCGTGCAGATGCTCTCAATAGGCACTTTGGTTCATCTTAATCAAATCCCAAGACACAGGCCACATGTCAGAACCTGCTACCTGTCTGCCAGTATCCACTCTCCCACATGGCTGCCCAGAACAAAGATTGCATTTCCTTCCTTTCAGTGGACTAAGTTCTGGTTGTTGGGCTGGGAGGGAAAAGGGATGGGTACAACCTGCCTTTGACTCCCCTTCTCCCATCCTGCTGCCAGGACTGTGAACGCAATGGGAAGCCATCATGGGCCATGCAGGGAGGGCAACACTCTAGTGGGGGCAGAAGCAACCGCACAGAAGGGGCCTGGGAGTCTGACACAGAGACACCCTGGATTGCTTGAGAGAGAAATAAGCATCTACCCCTATTTAATTCATTGTTATTTTGAGTTTCTATTATAGCAGCTAGCCCTGTGTTCCCCATCTAAGGATGCCATCTACAAATACCTGGCCCAGGTAGAGCTGGCCTGACAGTCAGAGCCAAGATTCCGGGGCTCTACATGGAAGTCAGGAAAGAAGCCCCTTATGCCATTTTCTTATAATGAGTCTCAGGTTTTTCCTGCATATCACTCTACCACAGGGCTTACAGTGCAGTAAATTAAAAGGCCTAGGTAAATATCTCTGGATTGATTGAAAGCCTCTTCACTCTGAGCCAAAAGAAGGAAAGCCAAGCTTAACATCTGTCAATTCCCAAAAGAAGAAGCCTCACAAAATTTCTGCACTGGATACTAAGAGCAGGGGTTAGCTATTGCTTGATTCAACTCCTTCCCTTAATCTGGGAAGATTACACTAGGTGGAAACCCAGGTTCCCTGACTCCCAGTGCAGCGCTCTTTCCAAGACATCTTACTGCCACTTTGAAGGCATTCATAATCTGAATGAAGCCTATGAAGCAGCAAAACATGGTATCAGACACTGATGTTCTGAGGAAGGTGCTGGGTGGCTATGCCTTCTTACATGTTACATTTGTCCTTTTTTTTTTAATTGGCAGCCATGAGCTGTGACCCACATTTACTTAGACAGGCACATTTTTTGTTAAACTGGACTTACTAAGATGACTGGCAGCAGGCATCCGAGGAGCACGGTAAGTACCTCTCCCAAATGACCTGTCCTGGAACACTCACTAACAGTGCGCCTCTGCCTGCTTTTGTGACACCTGCATTCCTGGCATTTATGACAGGCTGAGGAAATAACGAGGAGAGCCCGGAGCGTCCACGTTAGCCAAAAGGAGGAAGCTCTCACTCAGCAGGTGGAAGCTGCTCCTGGGGAAATCCTGGAGGCTCGTTGTTCCTGTCAACTACCACAATGTGCCCATAAATTTCCTTTGACAGGAGACACAGTGTCTAAGGAGTAGAAAGTGATACAAACCAAAAATGTAAAAGCGTTCCTGCAGGACTCAGGCCTTCTCCATGCATGGCATTAAAGATACAAGGGAGAAATCCACGCTCCACACTGTACACCCCATCCCTGCCCACTGGGGCTTTCCAGGGTAGTAAGACCCAGAGCCACAGAATAGAGAATGGGCTCTAAAGGTCACTCCAAACTATGTGAACCTACAGAATGACAGAACACACGATGCACCACCACCAAAACAGGTGGTCTATTTGTTAACTTGACTGTTTTCTTTCTTTTGTTTTCAATGGCAGACCCAGAACAAGTTAATTTGGGGAGCTCAGTGCAGAATAAAAATACAGGGCTCCCTGTTCAAAACGTACTAAGAACGTCAAGGCTGTGACAGCAGAGCACAAAACCAGGCTCACAGCCCTTCTCCATGGGAGAGTGTACAAGCTGCACGTCCTCAAAGCTAACCCTGGGTAGACTCTACCTTCCACAGCATTCTCTTTTTATACCAGGTAGAATGAATGAGCTATTTGTTAAGTACAGTAAGTCCTCACTTAATGTCACCAACAGGTTCTCAGAATTGTCGCTTTAAGTAAAATGATGATATAAGGATATTACAAAATTGGTATAACAAAACCCATTTTACCATAGGCTAATGGATATGAACAAGAGTTAAGTCTGGCTGACATGGCTCATGCCTGTAATCTCAACCCTTTGGGGAGGCTGAGGTGGGAGGATCATTTGAATCCAGGAGTTTAAGACCAGACTGGGCAACATAAAGAGGCCCTATCTCTACAAATATACAAAAACTAGCTGGATGTAGTCACATGCACCTGTAGTCCCAGCTACTCGGGAGGCTGAGGCAGGAGGATCACTTGAGCCCAGAGGTCCAAGCTATGGTTGTGCCACTGCACTCCAGCCTGGGTGACAGGGTGACACTCTGTCTCAAGAAAAAAAAAGTTTCTTAGGGCATCTTACTGGTCATGAAAACATTACCAAACCAAACAAACAAACAAACAAAAAACCCCAAATTTCTAAATAAAGACGAAAACACTTCTAATACTAAGCATTGAAATAAATGTGAGTTATACATACATTTAAGAAAGATTGCCAAAAATGAGATAATTATTTACCCAAGTATTCTAGTTCCCCTGAACTCAAGTGGCCAGAGCCTATCGTGGCAGCTCAGGGTACAAGGCAGAACCTAATCCTGGACAGGAGGCCATTCCATCACACAGGGCACTCACACACACTCCCACACTCACTCATGCTGGGACCATGTAAACACACAAATCCACCTAAGTGCACAGCATTGGGATGTGGGAGGAAACAGGAATGGTTGAAGATAACCCATGCAGACGTGGGGAGAACTTGCAAATTCCACCCAGACAGTGTGGCAGTGGCCCTGGCTGGGCATCGATTTTTTTCTTTCTCATCGTCATAATGAAATGATGTTGAACAAAATGAATTTATTCAAAGATCTGCTGTACTTTCCATAGTCTGAATGTGTCTCTCAAAATGTATGTGTTGGAATCTTAAAACCCAATACAATCTTAACCCCCAATGCAATAATGTTGGGAGGAGGGGCCTTTTAGAGGTGTTTAGATAGTGAATGCTTTACCCTCATGAATGGATTAATGCCACCATAAAAAGGGCTTGCATGGTTGTCTATTACCTTCTGCCATGCGAGAAGCAGTAAAAAAGCCCTCACCAGATGCTGACACCTAGATCTTGGACTTCTCAGCCTCCAGAACTGTGAGAGAATAAATGTCTTTTTTTTTTTTTTTTTTTTTTTTGAGACAGAGTTTTGCTCTTGTTCCCCAGGGTGGAGTGAAATGGCACGATCTCGGCTCACTGCAAACTCTGCCTCTCAGGTTAAAGCGATTCTCCTGTCTCAGCCTCCTGAGTGGCTGGGATTACAGGCACCTGCCACTACGCCTGGATAATTTTTGGTATTTTTAGTAGAGACAGGTTTGCACTAAGTTGGCCAGGCTGGTCTCGGACTCCTGACCTCAGGTGATCTACCAGCCTTGGCCTCCCAAAGTGCTGGGATTACAGGTGTGAGCCACCATGCCTGGCCAGCATAAATGTCTTCATAAATTACCCAGCCTTGGGTTTCTGTTATAGCAGCACCAAATTGACTAAGACAGTACTCCACCTCTGTGTTTAAACAGCTGTAGCAAATCCCGACTCCTCTGCCTATAGCCTGGCTGACCCTGAACAAGTTATTTAAGCTCTCGAAGCCTCGCTTTCTCAACTGTAAGACAAAAATGGCAACATAAAAAATGATCTATGCAAAGCTATTTGCAGCTGGTTATTGTCAACTCTCATTATTACCTAGTAAAAAGGCAGTTGTTAAGAAATGTACTGTGTGATACTCAGGGATTAGGAAGCATTTGTGAACTCAGTATCTAGAAATAATTTCACCACTAGGGAAAAATAGCTGACATGTGGCTATTTTGCTATTTACCCTAGACACTATTTTATGAAAGACTTGTCATGTATGACCCCAAGAAGTCAGTTCCTGGCCACTGAGCAGAAGTTACCAGTAGGCAAATATGGGTTCCATACAGGGAAGAACTTTCTAATACACCATCTGTTGAGGGGATCTAATGAGTTCACCATGGCCAAGGGCATTCAAGGCGGCTAAACCACCACCTTGTCAAGACGCAGAGCAAATTTATGTATTAGGCAGATGGCACTCAAATTCTCCTCCACTCCTGAGAGTCTATGGATTTGGTGTAATTTCAGTGCTTCTATTCTGTAGCTATGATGTCTAATTTTATTCCTCCATGGCCCTCCACCAAATCAGCCCTTCTGTCTTCCCTTCTTTCCTGCCCAACCATTTTGTTGTAGCCAAGTGTACTTATAGTCCCAGGAAGCTTTACAGCATCTAGAGTTCTCCTTTTCTACTGTCTCTTCTGCTGCCTTAAGTAGTCTACCTTCTCCCATTCCATGGCATCCTCTATTTTTATTCCTTCATTCTTGTTATATGCATGTAGGCTTACTTCAGGAAACTTGTGCTGATTACGTGACATGGAACCAGAGCTAAGGGTGCAAGGCACAGGTTTGGAGACAAACAGCCCTAGGCACCCAAACCAGCTCTCTCAGCTACCAAGGGTGACACTGGACAAATTAGTCAATCACCCTGACCCTCAGTATTGTGTCTGAAAAATCTCGAAAAGATTAGCACCCACTTCACAAAGTTTTTCTGAGGTTTCAATGATCTAATACAAGCAAGGTTCTTCACATGGTATCTGGCACATAAGTAGTCGTCAGTGACAGTTAGCAGTTATCATTATTGCTGTCTGCCAAAGGGCATTTGGTAATGGCATCATATTCCTGCCTCCTTCAGTTACCAAGAGAAGTGTGTGTATGCATGTGTGTGCATGCGAGAGAGGGAAAGAGAGACACAGGAGATACACACTCTGAGAGAGAGAGAAAAAGTTTTCTGAAAGAACTGTATACCTTTAATCATTTGTCTTTAACACTGTTTTAAAGCTCACCCTCCATATTCATGGTGCAATGCCACATAGTAAGAAACTTAGAAAGAAATTTAACAAATGGTTCCTCCCTGCAGAACGTTTAAAAACATGAGAAATAAATAGAAACATAAAACCATCTACCATTGATATCTTAAGGATTCCATGAAGTGGTAAATATTAAATACATGTAGGTACATATTTCATATTAAAAACACTTAACATATTATGGACACTAAAAACTAAATCAATCTCTGAGCAAATCAAATGACTGCTATAGTTAACAATATCCCCTCACAAAAACACTATGCTACATTAGAAGCCATCCGAATTCCATTGCCCTCCCTCCCTCCTTCACTCCCTCCCTCCTTCTCTCCCTTCCTTTCTTCCTTTCTTCCTTCCTTCCTTCCTTCTTTTTATTTTAGATACAGGATCTTGCCTTGTGGCTAGGCTAGAGTGCAGTGGCATGATTACTGCTCACTGCAGCCTTGCACTCCTGGGCTGAAGTGATCTGCCTCAGCCTCCTGAGTGGCTGGGACCACAGGCATGTGTCACCACACCCAGCTACTTTTTTTTTTTTTTTTTTTTGTAGTGATAGGATCTCACTATATTGCCCAGGCTGGTCTTGAACTTCTGGGCTCAAATGATCCTCCCACCTCAACCTCCCAGTGCTGAGATTACAGGTGTAACCCACTGTGCCCAGCCCCAGATTCCATTTCTAATCCTCAATCAGCTCAGTCTCTGCTTTTCCCTTTGCCCTGCTGACCTATTAAACCATAGACTCGCGGAGTTCAGAGCCGAAGATGTAACTCGGGGGTCACCCAGTTTGGCTTCTCTTGTTTCCCCGTTAACAGCAGCCATCAGAATCCCATCCGTCAAGGGAGAGTGACACATGTTACTCCCTCATTAGTTAATGTTTAGGGGAGGGTTAAATTTTTTTTTTTTTAATTAAAACCTTGGGACCACTTATTTAGCTGGTTCAGTTGATTTGCACGTTTGTAGGAGAGCTAGGTTAGAAGAGAAAACCCAATGTTATCGTAAGGGAAAAGCTCTAGCTTCTGTTTCATCACGATAGTTCTACTCACATGTAAGTTTCGAGCACAGTGCTATATTTTTATCATCAGATTTACCGTATATTAAGTCAAGTTCCCTGTCCCTGCTAGATACTGGTCAACTAAACTGAGTTTTCTTCCCAAATTAGTTGAGTCATGCTTATTAAGACAGAGGGCCCTTCGGTTGCTGCCCTGTGCAATGCCCACGCTTGCTCCATCTCAGCTGATGGAGGAAGTGCTCGTCCACAGCCATAACCTTCAGCTTTCCTTGCCCCGTTGCTTTCATCCTGACTGTCTCTCATTCTAGCTTCCCCTGTCCTAGCCGGGCTGTACTGGAACCAGCTTGTACTAGTTTGTAAGAGAAGATTGTTCAATTTTCAGAAATTTTGCCAGCTGATTATTAAACATGGCCAGTATAAAAACTAAATTATGTAAACTTACAATTAAATAAATTATATTAGAAACAAAGAGAATAAATACTCAAAAACTCCTTTCTTTCTAATTATTTTACACATTTTACCATTCCCTTTGCTCTCAAGGTTGCTTATCCTTAGCCTAACCTATCTGCATGGTACAAATAGCACACAATGGTAAGCCGCGGCACATCTCTCCCTAACTCCACATGCAGTAGTGTTTACATTGAGATTCTGAAATCAAGTCAACATGAGAGTATTTACAACAGGGAGGTTAGCAAATGGGACAAACCCCTGGCTTGATTTACTGTTCTGTTAATTGTTTAGACCACGGGTCTGCAAACTCTGGCCTGTGGCCTGTTTTTCTATGTCCCTTGAACTAAGAATGGATTTTGTGTTTTCAAAGGTTGTAAAAAAAATTCAATCTCTCACTGGGTAGACACAATAGCATTGTGTTGAGTCTGTGTAGAAGGCAAGCAATGATTTTTCTAATTTGTGTTGCTATTGCCTTCAAGCCAAAATGGGAGCCTCTCACTGGACTCCCCTTGCCTCTTCTGCCTCCTTTCTAATTGCGATGAGTCTGGGATGAGGGCGCAGGGACAGCTGACTCTGACGGAGCACGAGGCAAAGGGACTCCAGTCCTCTCACCAACACAGTCATACGAGCTCCACAGAACTAATGATAGTAAAAATATGTTTTTATCAGTAGAGGCATTAGATCAGAAAAAAACACAAAAGATACATTGGCTGAAACCATCCTTACATCACTGTGGTTAGTGGGTATCTGGAAATTATCCAGGGAATTGGATTCATGTAAGTAGCCAGACCACCTCTTCTCCCCTCACCCCCTGTGAAAAATTCTGTCTGGGAGCTTAATGATCTACATTGCCAAAATTAACCAGATAACTGTAAAAGCTAACTGAGTTCTTTTATTTTTTAAGGGTGATCATTCATCTCTGTATCATTCTGAAACCCACAAATACTTGAGAGTTCTTGAAGGAGCTGCCCCATTTACAGCCAAGCTAGTAAGTACTAACTGAATTCTTTAGATGATTACTAACAAGGCCACAGTTACATTTCAAAGCTGAAAACCAGCAGAAGCAGAACATTTCAGTTCCTCTTATTTTCTTTTTTCCCTCCGGGTTCCAGGGTTTCTTCTGCTACCTAGCATCAGAATGCCACCATCCCAGCCTCATGTAGGCCCTTGGTGTCATCTCTTCCTCCTAACAGTTACCCTGTCTCCAGTCTTTCCTGTTTTCTATAGTGTAGCCAGAATTACCTTTCTGAAACTTGGATGTCATTTAACCTGTAAAAGACTTTTCATTTCATGCCTGTAATCCCAGTACATGGGATTGGGAGGCCAAGGCAGGAGGATCGCAAGGTCAAGAGATCGAGACCATCCTAGCCAACATGGTGAAACCCCATCTCTATCAAAAATACAAAAAATTAGCTGGGCGTGGTGGCGCGCGCCTATAGTCCCAGCTGCTCCGGAGGCTGAGGCAGGAGAATCATTTGCACCTGGGAGGCAGATGTTGCAGTGAGCTGAGATCGTGCCACTGCACTCCAGCCTGGGCGACAGAGCAAGAAGCAAGACTCCATCTCAAAACAAACAAACAAACAAAAACTTTTCATTGTACTTAATTGCCTAGAGAATAAACTCCAAATTCCCAAAATCCAAGCATGGTCCCAGAAGACTCCTAACCACCCAGCACCAGCCTCTTTCCAGAGTTGGCTATGCCCTTAAGGAACGGAAGCTTCTAAACCAGTGCTTCCCAAACTCAGAGGTACATTAAAATTACCTGGGAGTTTTAAAAAAACTCAATGCCCAGGCCACATCCCACATCAATTAAGTCAGAATGTCAGTGGGTGAAGCCAGTGCCTGGCACCTTAGGTAATACCAAAACTATATTAGGATTTTGGTCACCTAGATTACCTGGTAGATCAGGCACTACAGGCCAGGCGCAGTGGCTTATGCCTGTAATTCCAGCATTTTGGAAGGCCGAGGTGGGTAGATCACCTGAAGTCAGGAGTTTGAGACCAGCCTGGCCAACATGGTGAAACCCCTGTACTAAAAATACAAAAAAGTAACCATGCATGGTGGTGGGCACCTGTAATCCCACCTACTCAGGAGGCTGAGGCAGAAGAATTGCTTGAACCAGGGAGGCAGAGAGAGCTGAGATCACGCCATTGCACTCTAGCCTGGGCAACAAGAGTGAAACTCCATCTCAAAAAAGAAAGGAAGGAAGGAAGGAAGGGAGGGAGGGAGGGAGGGAGGGAGGGGAAAGAAAGAAAAAGAAAGAAAGAAAGAAAGAAAGAAAAGAAAGAAAGAAAGAAAGAAGGAGAGAGAGAGAGAGAAAGAAATTAATTTTAAACAAACCCATTGTCATAATCAATACATTGTACAAGTTAGTATATCTCCTTCATTAAACTTTAAGCTCCTGGAAGGCAGGGTCTGTGTTTATTTTGTTGTACTGATGATATTTAGACAGTATTTGGGACCTAATAAGTACTTGGCAACTAATAAGAAACTCAACCAATGTTTGTCAAATCAAAGAACAAATGAACATATCAATGAATGATTTCAAGCAGGAGACACTGAACTAAGAAATGAAGTCATTCATGTCTTTTTAAATAAAGGGAATTATTTTAAAGATGGAGCACTCCATTTCCCACTGAAGTTACCATCATAAGCCTTGATAAATTCTCATGGTAGAAAGAGGGCTGCCTGGAAATCAGAGACCTGAAGTCTAGATCTGTTCTGTCACTACCAAATAACAAAGCAGTGATTTGTATTTATTAAGTGCTTGATGTGTCCCAGGTACTTTACTTGTATTTTCTTGTTTAATCCTCAAAAAGTAATCTTAACAAATAGATATGATTAGCAACATCATTTTATAGAGAAGGAAGCTGAGGTTTACCTTGGACAAGTGAAGTGCCCAAGTTCCCATACCAGCTGAGCCAGATCTGAGCCCAGGAAGTGCAGAGGCTGCCCGACCAGGCTGTCCAGTGGCTCTCCATCCTGCCTGCTGTTTGAATCACTTTGAGACTAACCAGGGCCCAACCTCAGAATCCTATTAACTCCTCTGGATGACCCCTGGCCACTGGGGCTTCTTTTTTTTTTTTTTTTTTTTGAGATGGAGTCTCGCACTGTCACCCAGGCTGGAGTGCAATGGTGCAATCTCGGCTCACTGCAACCTCCGCCTCTCGGGTTCACGCGATTCTCCTGCCTTGGCCTCCTGAGTAAGTGGGATTACAGGCGCACACCACCACACCCGGCTAATCTTTTGTACTTTTAGTTGAGACAGAGTTTCATTATGTTGGTCAGACTGGTCTCAAACTCCTGACCTCGTGATCCGCCTCAGACTCCCAAAGTGCTGGGATTACAGGCGTGAGCCACTGCACCCAGCTAGGGGCTTCTTTTTAAATGCCATCCAGCAATTTTAAAGTGTGGCCAGGGCTGAGAACTTTTGCTCCAGGCTCTCTCTGCCCTAAGCCAATGTAACCACTCAAAAGCCACCTCTCTGTGCTTCAGTCTCTTCTATACAAAGAGGTGGCTGAAGCCACCTATCCTGGCAATAATTCTAGCTTGAATGCCTTCAAATTATCCCTGCCCTTCTTCCACTTCCCACCTTAGGCCCCGGCAAAGAGGGGACTCCCAGACTGTCTACATCTGACTCCAGCCAGCCTCCCCCTGGAGTTTTCGGCCTCCACTACAGAAAACTTGGGGCTGGGATAAGCTAACACAGTCTTATTTTGTTAGATGCTGTACAGCAAGTAAAAGCTATAGCTTCTTAAGAAGAATAAGGAGGATAAATGTGGTCAATGGGTGTCCCTTGTCAGCCCTAATTGAGGATGGTCTTTTGACACCAGGTAAAGGGAGGGAGAGTACAGGAGAGTCCCAACTGGTAAACTAGCCCTTTCATAGACCAACATGGTCTTCTTGGCCCTACCTCAGAGAGACAGGTTTGGAGAAACAGAGGATCCAGTCTGTTTTCTTGGGAAAGGAAACTCCAATAAGAAGAACAAGCCAAAGCTGAGGAGGTAAAAACTACTAGTGGTTCAAGGACGTACTGTTTGCACAGGTGAGTCCCTGGGCCAAGACCTGCCAGTGCATGAACAGGAAGGGGTTGCTCCCATTCCCAGTGCTCTTGGGAGGCTGCTAGTCTGACTTGCTCCAAGGCTAGTAGGGACCAAGGTGGCTTTAGGATGACACCTATGGCACTACCCAGACAAGACTCTGGCTCCTCTGTAAGGCCTAAATCTCAAATCAACCAGAAAAGTCTTATGTTCAAGAATAACTGAGACCAGCCTCTAACTCCTAGGATCATTCCACCCTGGTCGAGGTACAAAGACAGGATGTATAGTATCTTCATGTCAATATACTTGGCAATTCATTTAAAGAAACTGGAGCCTTTCCTGGGCCTTTGCCATGTTCCCATAGCATCCCAAACTTTTCACACTCACCCCACTTTATTTTGATTACTTGTTTATGCGTGTTTCCCCAGTGGGACTAGGAGGGTAGGGAACATGCCTATCTTGTTCACTGCAATATTCCCAGCTCCTAGCCCAGTGTCTGTCTCATGCTAAGAGCTTAATAAATATTCATTGGATGGACAAGTGATTAATGTAAAGCTTATCTCATAACTGAAAGAGCAATACTTGCTACCTACTTCATGGGGAAGCACTGAGCCATGAGTTGCTATGCTGATTGTAAGAACTCTCCCATTATAGACTAAACACTGGCTTATTTGGGTTAAAAAAAAAAAAAAAAAAAGATGCCTATTTTTCTGACAGTTTGTTATTTTCTCCTAAAGTCCATGTAATTTTTAATAAAACCGAACAAAACCAAACAGTGGTTTCAGTGTTTGGGGTTGTTTATAAATACACTAACACTGAAGACCCGAGGAGTCAGCCCTGTTAACAACTCGGGCCTGGCTGGCTGCAGTCCTGCTCACTGCTCCTAGGAGTCTCCATAGCAGCGGGTGGAAGGTCAAAGCACTGGGAGAGGGCTGTTTATTACCAACAGGAAATGTGGAAAACACCCTGCCCTTTAATCTTCAAATTACCTCAAGGAAAACAGAAAACAACGTTATCATCAGGCATTATCCACAGAGAAAACAGAGCCCTCTGTGGATGCTCAAACCCTGCTTTTAAAGCCTCATATTTTATGATTACATCAAAACACTTAAAGTGTTTCAAAGAGCTCTTTCAGCAATACTCACAACAAACACAAAAATAAATGTTATAACATTATCTCCCTATTAGAGATAAGAAAAACTGGTCTGGGTTCTACATAATTTCTTCCATAGCCACAGAAATGAGTGAGGTCCTACAGATGCTGCCTCCCAGCCCACAAGGCTGATACTACTGCCCCCTGCCTTACCTCCAAAGACAGTCACTACAGGTCCTTAAACAACCAAGATTCCTGCAGCAATATCAGAATGGAGATCTGTATCTGTGGTTTTTGCATCATGCCCCTGGTCCCAACGACATCACAGAAATAAATTAAGGGCCTGGCAATGGCAATATGGTAAAAATTAAAAATCATCACCATTAGTAAACCAGAAAAAATGGGGAGCAGTAATTCTTTGCTTTACATTAGTACATTTTGTTTTAAGCGCCTTTAGAAACGATAAAGTACTAATTTTTGTTCTGGAAGTAAGTATGACTCTTTTGTGCAGGATGTAAATCTTGCTGTTCTCAGGAGCAAGGGCCAATGACTGACCATTCATGGAGACCTATCTTCGCACCAGGCAGACACTTTATATTCTAAACACGTCACGGGCATTATATTATCTAGTTAACACAATAAGCCTGGCAGGTTGCCGTTATGATTGTCTCTATTTTATAGATGAGGAAACTGAGATCCAGAGCTTTAGAGTCCCCTCAAGTTTACACAGCTAGAGGGAGATGGAGACTTGAGTTTCTTGGGCTGCTGAGCTCATGCCTGCAATCATTTTGCTGTATTGTCTCGGAAAGAGAAAGACATTAGGCTGATATGACTAGACTTAATTTTCTGTACTGTAGGGAGATTGAAGGAATCTCAAATCCCAGGAAAATCCATCAGCTAAAGTCACTCAGAAATATTTCTGGTCATTTAGGTGTCCTCTAAGCACAAGGCCAAAAATAACAGCGAGTTAAGTGACACTGGAGTAGGAATACAGGTCACATCCAATTACAATGGATCTCAAGGGAGCATCCCAGCTCTTATTGTGTCCTGGAACTTTTATACATTAAATATTGCTTTCCCCAACTACTAGAGGTTTCACTGACCCTCCATCCTTTACTCCAAGTTCTGGTACTTGCCTGTACATCACAGCTTAAAACTTGATCATATATTATCTTTTACTGTTCACTATTTTTTCATGTGTGCTAGTCTTTGTCTCCTCAACTATATTTTAAATTCCTTGAGAATAGAAACTGGGCTTCCAATCTATTGTGTATTTACAATGTGCACAAACTGGGTGCCTACTAAGCATGTAGAAAGTCCTCAATATAACTTATGTATTGATTTGTTTAAATAATATAGGCCAAAAATCTTTTTCTGTAAAGGACTAGGTAGTAGATATTTTAGACTTTGCAGAACACATGATCTCTGTTGCAACTGCTCAACTCTGCTGTTACAGGGTGCAAATAGCCGTAGACAATTCAATGAGCATGGCTGTGTTCTAATAAAACTTTATTTACGCAACAGGCAGAGGGCCAGACTTAGCCTGAGGGCTATAATTTGCCAACCCAATATAGAATATTTATGATAGGCTTGAGGGACTGGGTAGGGAAATATTCTCGAATCTCAGCATTATGGAAGTAGATACCGTACCTCCCCTTCATCCTTCTATACCCTCGTCCTCACTATTAGAGTTCTAGCCCCGACCAAGCCAAGTATTTTTCCAAAGCCTCTTATCTTGGATTTAAGGTTGGTTTAGCACAATATTTTGCAGTTCAATTACCTTTGGAGCTTCATATATCAGTTTAAAAAGACAAAAATCAATCACAAAGTGAAAAGCTAACATAGTAGACTGTAAGAACAGTAAGTAATTACAAAAGTGTTCAAATGCATCCCACCCAGGAGTCTCTGACACTCTTTCCCAACTGCTTCTGACAGACTGTCATGCAAATCATCATAGGTCATTTGAAATATGCATTTCACCTGGATGAGCAATCTACAGAGAAAGCCCATCCACCTCGGCAGGAAACCGCCTTCGAGATGGCAAGGGGAAGTATTCCTTCCTTCCCACAGCAACAGCTTTCCTTCAGCACGAGGGAAAACAACAAATGAGAGAAGAATGGCTCTTCAGCCCTTAGCTTTGATTTAACTTTGATTTAACATGAAAAAGTTTTTTTTTTTTTTTGAGACGGAGTTTCGCTCTTGTTACCCAGGCTGGAGTGCAATGGCGTGGGCTCACCGCAACCTCCGCCTCCTGGGTTCAGGCAATTCTCCTGCCTCAACCTCCTGAGTAGCTGGGGTTACAGGCACGTGCCACCATGCCCAGCTAATGTTTTGTATTTTTAGTAGAGACGAGGTTTCACCATGTTGACCAGGATGGTCTCAATCTCTTGACCTCGTGATCCACCCGCCTGGGCCTCCCAAAGTGCTGGGATTACAGGTGTGAGCCACCGCGCCCAGCAAAAAAGTCTTTAATGGGCTGCTTCCCTGACCTAATTTCAGTGCGAGATGTTTCTTTAAACAATTGTTCAGTACTGTTTCTGGGCTTATCTACTTGTTTGTAAAGATTTGATATGCATTTGATATGAACAGAGGTAGCCTAATAGAGAACCACAAAATCTGTAGCTGGGTAGCACTCTTCAATCTCTATTCCACAGAGAAGTGAGGTGACTTGCCCAGAACTGTGGGTTCTTTGCTCAAATCAGATAATCATTCAGGTCACCCCTCTATGACCTTAGGGCTATGATAATGAATCAGATAGCACACACAAAGTTAATGTGAATGAAAATTTGGTGACAACCCTAAACACTCCTCCATGTCCCACGACAAGGCTCCTTTATGTGAAATCAGCCACATCCAATAACATCTTCCTCAATTCTGTGACACAGAGCTGCCTCTGTTTCCAGAGGCATGGCAAGCAATGTCTACACAACTTCCACTGTGTTTTCCATGGTACACTGAGAATAAAACAGAGATTTGTCTTCTGCAGTTTCTACTTTTTTTTTTTTTTTGGGGGGGTTTTCCCCTTTTCACCCAGGCTTGAGTACAGTGGCGCTGTTTTGGCTTACTGCAACCTCTGCTTCCCAAGTTCAAGCAATTCTCCTGCCTCAGCGTCCCGAGTAGCTGGGATTACAGGTGCCCACTGCCATGCCTGGCTTATTCTTTTGTATTATGGTAGAGACAGGGCTTTGACATGTTGGCCAGGCTGGTCTCAAACTCCTGACCTCAGGTGATCCACCTATCTCGGCCTCCCAAAGTGCTGGGATTACAGGTGTGAGCCACTGTGCCCGGCCTCTACTTCTTCTTTCTTAACATCTTTTTCTCCCTCTTGGTAATCAAATGACTGGTTACTTTGACTGAGACTCATGGACACTGGTTAGCACCATCAGGTCTTTGCATTTTAAGCCAATGATCTCTTCATGTGGAATTAAAGGTATTTCTTCATACTTTAGGATGATGCCCAGAAACACCAGGAAGCAAATCAAAAGATGTAGTTATTGTAGAGATCCTCTAGGCCCACTAAGCCTTCACCTGACCCCTGACAGTGATGGTAAAATTAATAGCTTTCATGGGACTGGCAGAAAGAAGCAAATAGAGATCAAAAGAGAAGATTCTTGTCTGGTCTCTCCACTTCAAAAAGCTCTAATTACCCCAGCCCCGCTTTAGGTCAAGTTAATAGAGATCTAGTGCAGGGAGCTACAAGGGCCAGACTGGAGAATGTCTGACCTTTTCAAAGGTACAGGTTACTTCTTACCCTAGCAAAAGCCCCCCTGACAGGTGTCTGCCTTCTCCACATTCGCCAATCTTCACCCCATATCTCATTCCACTCTGGCTCCCAAAAATTATTTCAAATCTTAACCTCTTTGTACAACCTTGAAGAACAAAGAGCTATGTCTCCTGTATTTTATCTTCCTCTGTGAAGTTTCTGATAAATATGTTTTAACTTGCACCCTTTATCATACAAAAATATTGGGAATGTGCTGCCCTGGAAGTTAACATATTCTTTGTCACTTAGGCAGAAGTTTTTTTATTTGAACCGTGGCTGGACTAGAAGTATCTCTTCTGGGCTTCTATTAGAAAGAATAATATTGATAATGAAAGTAATAATCATGATGATGAAGACAGCAATACTCTTACTGCTGCTAATTTTAATCAGCTTTTTTTTTTCATTTGCAGAACATGGTACAGATTGCAAAGCTTTTTTTGGTACATTTCCTCACTTGATCTCATTTACCCAGTGAAATTGGTAGAGCAAATATTATATTCCCCAAGGTATAGGGGAGGTCATTTGTTGAAGGTCACATAGATAGAAAGAGGTGAAACTAGTTTCCCTTTCCAGGAGGTGCCCTTTCTACTGTGCTCTGCTACTTAAAAAATAAATGAACCATGCACTGAAAGCAACAGAAAACACATTGCTTCAAACTGTTCTCCACAGGGAGAGTTAATTCTTCACTCCTATCTATCATCTTTTGAAATAAAATTCCTAGCAAAAAGGGAAACATACAGATGATACAAGGACAGTATCAGAGGCTGTTTAAGTCATTTCAGAATCACAAATTCTTTGGGTCATCCTGGAAGCTCCTCCTTTCCTCTCCATTCTATCATATTCTACCACAAGACAAATGCCAGACTTAGACGGTATTTACGCAACAAAGAAAAGTACTAATAAAGCAGACTGTGTATTTGTGTGTTAAAATTATGATGACATAAAGAGTCAATCTATATTTGTATACAAATATTCATTCATGGCTACAGAACCAAACAGTTTTCAGTTATATTCTGATTTTCAAACAATCTAAACATACTGTCTTCTTACAATCACCTTAATTGATTAGGTGCTGAATTTTGCCATACTCAGTCATAGCCATGGTATAAAAATCCCAGACCCAGGCATTATTTTTTTATCAAATGACGAACTTGTTTTAAATTGCAGTATCTAACTTTATAAAACCAAGTCTGAGCATATATTTAATTTCATAATGACAATTATAAAATAATCATGAACCCGAAGTCATCAATATTTGTCCAAGGTATCATGAAGAGGCTTATGGAAACACAGTGGAAGTACGCCAGTACCGTGGACAACAGAAATGGAAGTTGCATGGATTAAAAAAGAATTTGCCTATTTGTAATGGTCTTTTACTAACATCGAGCCTGCAACTTAGTATATTTGGATAAGTGATGATGACCTGGTTTTACAAACACAGATTATTCAAATAGAAAGTAGACAGAAGGCTGGCGTCATCCTAGAAGGTCAGAGCTTAAGACCTTTGGGGGGTGGGGAAAGAATTAAAAAATAAAACTCTGTAGGCCAGGGAGATGAACAATACAGGTATTGATCGACTTAAGACCTATGCAACTTACGACCATTCGACTTTACGACCACAATTGCTAGCCACGACTGCTCCGCATCTGGCAGCACAAACGTTGCCCAGCTGGGCATATGACAGTGCGGACCAGCTTCCAGCAGCACTACCATCCCCGCGTGCATATAGCCTACTCAACTTACAACAGACCGGTGTTACAACCGGTCTGTCGGAACCAATCGTGGTCGTAAGTCGAGCACTAGCTGTATGGCGATACTGAAGTCACTGTAACATTATTTATCTTTTTTCTTCTGAGTATGGTTTCTAATTTTCAAGAGTTTTTTGTTTGAAAGTTAAAGAACAAAAAACTTTTCCATTTTTTTTCTATCTCCCTTAGAATGTAAACTCTGAGAGATCAGGACTTGGATTTCATTATTTTATAAATCATGAGCTCTTTAAAAAGCTGACATTTAATGAGTAAATTCAACTAACTCAGAGTTTAGTTCAAAAGAATAACCATTTATTAAATCTCTATTATTCACAAGGCATTGGATCAAGTGCTAGGGAGACTACACGGGTGATAAGTACATAAAAAATAACAACTCCAGCCTGAGCAACATGATGAGGCCCCATCACTACAAAATATAAAAAACATTGGCTGGGCATGGTGGCACCCGCCTGTGGTCCCAGCTACTTGGGAGGCTGGGGTGGGAAGGAGGTCAAGGCTGCAGTGAGCTGTGATTGTGCCACTGCACTCCAGCCTGGGCAACAGAGCAAGACCCTGTCTCAAAAACAAATAAATAAATAAATAAAAACTTATGAAACATACTATTTCCTCCTTTTGCTTATCTGTCAAGAAACTCAAAGCGAAATTTCTTGTTCAGTTGCAAGAACCACTTTCAGACTAGATTTTCTATACCAATTCTCTTTTATTACAATGACTCTTTATTAAGAATTGGAAAAAAGTGTCTATGTAACATAGTAAATACGTCTGAGTCAGGATAAGGTGAGTTAAGTGCCACAAGAAAAATCACAACCGAGTGCACTGAGGATTCACAGGCCAAAAGGATTGTAAGCGACAAGAAGACAGGAGGTGAGTTTTCCAGGAAAAGGACATTCCAAGCTGAGAAGACAGATGGGCAAACGTACAGAGATGGGAATGTGTAAGATACTTGAAAGAAAACAGTTCAGATACAAGGAGGTTGAAACAGGAGATGGGCCATTCATTCATGTTGTTTCATTAATTCTAAACACAAAAAATCAGCCCATCTCTACTAAGGATCATATTGGCATGTTGTTCACATATGTGAAATTATCCCCATAAGCAAAGTAACAGTATCTTCCTCTTACTCATTAGTGAGATCAAAGACTGGAGATGACACGACCATTTAATTTCATTACAGACACAAGAAGCAACAATAAATCATGAAGAATGAATTAATGAACTTCATCAAGTGAGCACTCAATATATACTTTGTAATTGTAGTCATACAGATCACTAAGACTTGTGTGCATTTTTGTTTTGTGAACATTTAAGCTTTTAAATGTTCTTTAAAAAGCTGACATTTCATTGTCTGTCATCTCTATTGAGCTCAAAACAATTTGTTCTTTTGGGGTCACGATCTGTTCTTTACACTTTAAAGATGGAAAGACTGAAAAATTATGAGGAAAATGATTTGTGTAAGGATCATGGAACTTAATAGATAAAAGAAATGCAATGCCCCATTATACATATGAGGGAAATGCAAAGTAGAATCTATGGGTTCATGCTGAAAAATCAAAATCAGAACAGCTAATCAAGTGAGAGAGTGTGACTAGTTCAAGAGTTAATCACAAAGTTCTCCATTGCCCATATTACAATTACAGCTAGTGCTCGACTTACGACCATGGTCGGGACCGCGGACCGGTCGTAACACGATTTGGTCATAAGTTGAGTAGGCTATATGTACAGTTGAAATGGTGCATGCGGAGATGGTAGTGCTGCCGGAAGCTGGTCCGCACTGTCATATGCCCAGCTGGGCAACATTTGCGCTGCCAGATGCGGAGCAGTCGTGGCTAGCGATTGTGGTCGTAAAGTCAAATGGTCATAAGTTGCATAGGTGCTAAGTCGATCAATACCTGTAAACTTGTTTCTAGAAGCACGTAGGTGATATAAGAGCAAAGAGGTTAGGAATACTGGAAAAGCATAGTGAACTAACATGGAAAGTTGTCTAGTCAGCTTTGTGTGGTTGCTCAGTTGCCACAGCCCTATGTTTTTCAAACTGCAGGTCACAATCCATTAATTGGTCATGAAATCAATTCACAGAGTCACAGCTAGTATTTCTTAAAATGTCTGTATCAGCCGGGCACAGTGGCTCACGCCTGTAATCCCAGCCCTTTGGGAGGCTGAGGCAGGCGGATCACCTGAGATTGGGAGTTCAAGACCAGCCTGGTCAAAATGGAGAAACCCTGTCTCTACTAAAAATACAAAATTAGCCAGGCATGGTGGCACATGCCTGTAATCCCAGCTACTTGGGAGGCTGAGGCAGGAGAATCGCTTCAACCTGGGAGGCGGAGGTTGTGGTGAGCCAAGATGAGGCCATTGCACTCCAGCCTGGGCAACAAGAGCGAAACTCCATCTCAGAAAAAAAAAAAGTCTATATCATTTAGTATTGTTCCATGAAACAATTATTTGAGTTAATATCAGGTATAAATATATAAACATATGTTCTGGGTCAGACTCTGCAAATGACCCCAGCCTCAGTCAAAATAAAAGTTGTTTGAAAGCCATTGCTGTATTCTTCCCCATGGGAAGTTAGCCTTGGGAGTCAACAGGTCTGAGACTCCAAAATGCAACTTAATCAAGAATTTCAGTACAATTGAAATTGTGACTGCAAAGATTATATTGCAACATATTATAATGAGAGGGTATTGTGCCGTACCTGTGATATTTCTATATCAAATAGGTAGGAATTTATGAACGTAATAATTTCTGCACAGTTGTTCTAATAGTTAACACTAGGTAAATGGTTTAGATCAACTGTTCTTAACTCTTTAATCTCAAGACCGCTTTATACTCTTAAGAAGTGTTATTATTATTATTTTGAGATGGAGTGTTGCTCCATTGCCCAGGCTGGAGGGCAGTGGCAGGATCTCAGCTCACTGAAACCTCTACTTCCTGGGTTCGAGTGATTCTCCTGCCTCAGCCTCCCAAGTAGCTGGGATTACAGGTGCCTGCCACCAGGCCCAGCCCATTCTTAAAAATTATTGAGGGCTCCCTCAAAGAACTTTTGTTTATATGAGTTATGTCTACCTGTATTTACCATATTGGAAATTAAAAATAACTTCAAAGAGGCCAGGCACAGTGGCTCACCCCTGTAATCCCAGCACTTTGGGAGGCTGAGGTGGGCAGATCACCTGAGATCAGGAGTTTGAGACCAGCCTGGCCAACATGGTGAAACCCGGTCTCTACTAAAAATACAAAAATTAGCCAGGGGTGGTAGTGGGCACCTGTAATCCCAGCTACTCAGGAGACTGAGGCAGGAGAATCACTTGATTCTGGGAGGCAGAGATTGCAGTGAGCCAAGTTCATGCCATTGCATTCCAGCCTGAGTGACAGAGCAAGACTCCATCTTAAAATAAATAAACTTTAAAAATATTTAATTCATTTATTAAAAATAACAATGATCTTAAATATAAATCCATTTCTATGAAGAATAATTTTTCCAAAATAAACATTTAGTGAGAAAAGAAGCATTCTTTTAAATTTTTGCAAATATCTTTAACATGGCTGAATAGTAGACAACTAGATTCTCGTATCTGTTTCTGCTTATAATCTGTTGCTATGTGTGTTTTGTTTGGAGTATATGAAGAAACTCTGGCCTCTTACAGATAATGTAGTTGGAAAAGAGATGGATATTTTAATAGCCTTTTTCGGATAATTGTGGATATTCTTCTTGGATAATATGCCAAAACTTGACAAGCTGGTGTTTCTCAAAGTTTAGCTGCAATGTGCTGTCTGAAATCCTATTAACTTTTCATTCTGTTACATTAAAAATCCATTAGTCCACCTTGTCCTAGAATGGATCTTTTGCCTATGCATGATTATGTGGCATGAGACATGGGTCATTTGGAAAATACTGGATCACTGAGTTCAGCAGATCTTTCAGATACTGACACTTTCCATTATGCAGTATTTGTTAAAATTGCACTCAGTATCACCGGTGATCTCATCAGAGAAAAAAAAAAAAACAACAACAACATTAAGTATTGAGAAGCTGTCAAGCTCATGGCAGTAGATACACTTTTCCTAAACTTTTAATTCTGGCTTGAAGGCTTAAAAATTATCATTGGCAACAGTAACTGTCCCTTGTTTTCTTGAAAGTGACAGGCATACTTTATTTATTTTCAGAAAAATGTCTGTCAAGTACCTGTTTGAATAA
Source organism: Sapajus apella (assembly GCF_009761245.1). Lineage (NCBI taxonomy): Eukaryota > Metazoa > Chordata > Mammalia > Primates > Cebidae > Sapajus > Sapajus apella. The sequence continues at coordinate 3,329,805 of NW_022437026.1, read as the reverse complement.
CCATAGTTTGCCCATCTTTCTTTCAAGTAAAAATGTTTTATGAAAATAAAAATAAAAACATGAATTCGGCCTGCAACTCAAGCACAGAAGTATTTTCCTAGAGACAAATATGACACACTCCGGTGTGCAGCAGACGAGCTTTATGCCTGTTTCCTATTTTTTATGCAGAATACCACAAAGAATTGTACTCACGGATTAAGCTTCAATAAAATTAATAATTTTTAGTGCTTATCAAGAACACCGTCAGGTGACACTGGCTCTAGCTTCTTCTTTTCTCTTTTCTTTTTTTTTTTAACCGAGAAGGCAGGTTAGTGTCAGGTACTTTGACTAACAATGCAGTTTGGTGCCCCTGCCTTAATTGGGTTGAGCCACCAGCATTTTAAACCACCATTGTCTGCAAAACGTCATTACAGTGAACAAGTCAAATAAGTACGTCTTAGCATTGTCATAAAAGGTTTTTTTTGATATTGCAGATCCCCCTAAAGGGTCTCAGAAATTCTCAAGGGGTTCCGGGACCACGCTACAGTTTTAAGAACCACTGGTGTTAGCGCATTCAGAAATCATTTCAGTTCTATTTGTCTTCAGAGTTCTTGATGCTCGAGGCTTATTTATTGCTATAGGTTTGATCCCTGAAGCGCCAAAGAAAAGATATGCCAAGGCGTCGAACATATCCAAGAAGGAAGTCCTACCGCGCACACAGCTCAAGCTCCGGCGCGAAGAGAAACAGCTCTCGGAGAAAGAAACGGGATTCAGAGGGCAGGCCTGGGCTTGTCGTTGCCAGTGGCAACGATCCTCAGCGGGCGGGGCGCGACCATCGATTAGTGAGGCCTTGCGTCCGTCGGCGGGCAGGAGGGTTGGGGTGACTGGAGCCGGAAGGCCTCCCCGGCCATCTGGTCCTCCGGGGTTTTCGGCTGCGAGGCAGCTCGCTCATTCTGCGATCTATTGAGAGTGGCTTCCCAGAGCCCGGCGCCGGTGTCAGGGAGGGAGGGAAGATGGCAGCAGTGGCGGCAAGCGGCCTGGTGGGGAAGGGGCGCGACATCAGCCTAGCGGCCCTGCGGCGCCATGATCCCTATATCAACCGCATCGTGGACGTGGCCAGCCAGGTGGCTCTGTACACTTTTGGCCATCGGGCCAACGAGTGGGTGCGTGCGGACGCGGCAGAGCCGTGCAGACCAGGGTTGGGGTGGAGGCGTGGGGTGGGGGGGCGTCAGACTCGGGGTTTGAGGACCCAGTGAGGGGGAGGAGACGTTGACGCCCTGGAGGTGGGTGGATCGGGGGCCCGAGGCCGAAGTTGTGGAGATGGGGTCCCGGGGGTTTGGGGGAAGGGAGGCGGATCTGTGGAGCTACCTGGAGTTGGGGAAAAGACTTAAATCTCTAATGTACCCCACGCTGGGAAACCAGGCCGATCGGGGACTGCACCCTGACAGCCGATGAAAAGGAAGAACCTGATGCCTTTGGGCTAGAAGACCGATGTGCTTGAGAAAGTAAAGCTGAGTTCTGTTACAGTAGAACTGGCTATAGAGGAGGCAGGGACAGCAGACGTATAAAAGTGCAGAGTTCTGGTTTTAGAACGTCAGTCTTAGATGGGGCAAAGAGAAATCAAAACTTGATAGGAGGCGAGAAGTCTGCAAGTTGTAAAGTAAGGGGAAACACCAAGAAAAGAGCCAACCTCGGCGAATAAAAGACGAAATGGAGCAGGGTCTAACACTTAGAAGGAGGCTGATGCTCTTGGAAAGACTATTACACGACAGCCCACCATGTTTGATACTGGAGACCATTTGGGAGCCAAATTATTTTAGTGCTCTTCTCAAAGCAGAGTCCCAATAAATGGTAATGGAATGAAATTTCATTGTCCTCACAATTAGAATGGGGTAGAAGCCTAGAACACTGGAGTCCTATTGCAGGAATTGCTGCTTGTAATTTTGTAACCCACCCACTGGAATGTAGAGAGATATAATTTTATTTCTGTCCTCATAATGATTTTTGTCCAAATATTCATCATCCATTAAATATTATCCATTATATATCACATATGTGATATCCGTCATTTTAAAATAAGTTACAAAACAGTATGGAGAACTTGGCCTTGATGAATGGATTTCAGATAAACTTTTTGTGTTCTTCAGGTCGCTTGTATAAACATCAAAACTTAAGGAAAACAACCATGTTGAACAAATCTATTTTTCTTAATACCCACATTCATAAGCCTACTGATCTCCAGTATAGATCAGCAGCCTGTAGTAAAAACTCACCTGAAAATCATTAACATAAAAACAAAAAGACACGCAAAAGTGGGATAGACAAACGGTTTTGGCCAAAGGTCTTAACAGAGGAAGTTTACTGGAATGGGGCAGAGAATTTAGGTCTGCTCTCCTAGTGGCCAAACTCAAAAGGAGAACAGGAAGAGCTCTTTAATATTTGTTCTTATGTAATAGAAAAATGTACCACTTGATCAGGAGAAAGAGGTTATTTCCCCTAGTTTCCGGGGTAATTTGTTACCTGGGTCTTTACATAAAGACCATTGAGCAACATAGTAGACAGTTTCCTCCATGGTAATTAAAAATATATTTAAAGATATTCTACATATGGTTATTTTGTTGCACTGTAGAAAAATGCCAAAGGTATAATGTCATAATCCTGTAAAAGTAATTCCATAGTGGAGCGTTGAGGCCCAGGGACGTATAGTCCTGTAAGCTGACTTGACACTAGGATTAGAGTCTGGAGAATCCCGAGAAACTTAATATAAAGAGTGTAGAGCATTTCTCTTAAATAATAGTTGTTTCCTATAGGCTTTTGACAGTTATCTATGTGATAGATACCTTTTAAGATAGTTATATAGGTTTATTAGATACCTAATAATGAAGCCCATCTACAAAAGCCTTATCAAAAAGCAGAAGTGTCACAATGCAGTATTTACAGGAGTTATGTTTTCCTGCTTGCTGACATGTTGCCTTCAGACAGGGCATAATTCATTCAGGAAAAGGTCCTAATTCTTTCAAAGTCCTGATCTTCAAGGCTGTGGTAGCCAGAAAACGAGAGAGACCTAGTTCAGCGGCAGAACAGTTGTTGGAGGCAAACAAATTCTGACCACCGTCTCCATGTGCTGTCACTCAGGATCTCTGGATGGGAGCCGTTTGAGTGTCAACCTGATAAGATTATGAGAACATTCTTGAGAATATAGGTGAAAGTATTTAAAAGAAGGCAGGGGGGATGTTAAGGAGGGGAATTCTTATTGCCCTGAAAATGGATGAAGAATGACTTCAGCCTTTCAGAGGAGGAAATATTAGGAATGAAAGGTGTATAGAAAATGAACTGCTTTAAAGAAGGATTAAGAAAGATTACATCATGACTGAAATAGGAATTTTAGAGTTAGACCTACTCCCTGTTGCCAGGAAAGACTGCTCCCTTAAAATATTAATACCTATGTGTCAACTGAAGACCATAACCTTGGTATTTACCAGCTCTCAATCCTTAGACCAATGGCTCTCAGCTGGAGTTAATTTTGCCCACAGGTGATATTTGGCAATGTCTGGAGATGTTTGTGGTTGTCACACTGAGGGAAAGAGTATTATGACATCTATAGAGTCATAATACTGGGAATGCTGAGCCTGAAAATTGCCCTACAGTGACTAACGTTGTGTTCCTAGCTAGTGGTTTACTAAGTTTTTGGTGTATCCAAATAACTCAGAGTTTTTAAAAAGCGAAACATGCCAAACCAAAACCTCTGGATAATGAGGCCCAGGCATTTGATATTGTTGAAAGTTTAATAGGTGACTCAGATGCTACATGCACGGCAAGAGAGATTGGGGAGGATAAATTAAGATGTACTTTTTGATTATTTTAACTGAGAAAAATCAAGTTAAAATAGACATTGCTTTTATTTTGTGTCAGATGGTGTGCCGAGTCCCCAGAATTTGCAAAACAGTACTATTTTATATTCTATTTTGGGATGAATTCCATTTTGGCACTATTTTATATTCCATTTGGGATATTTTTTAGTATTTTGAATTCTGAATTGCTTATTTCTTTAGCACTTGTTAGATTTTATAATAGAGTGTAATATTAAGTCATCAAATTGTGCTTTTAAAATTTAAGCTAAAATACCCCAAGACTGGAAACGAATACTTTAACGTACAAGTCCTCCTTAAAGGATCTAAGGAACATCTAATAAAATCTTGTTTCAACTGTTCTCCACATCCCTAACCCTGGACTTTGCTCAGAAAGAAAGAAAAAAAAAATCTGGTTGCCCTTAGATAACTGTGGAGGGACCAGGAAAGTGCATGAATTTGGGCAGCTGTAATGGAACAGAAATGTACATTTTTTTTTTTTTTTTTTTTTTGAGACGGAGTTTCGCTCTTGTTACCCAGGCTGGAGTGCAATGGCGCGATCTCGGCTCACCGCAACCTCCGTCTCCTGGGTTCAAGCAATTCTCCTGCCTCAGCCTCCTGAGTAGCTGGGACTACAGGCACGCGCCACCATGCCCAGCTAATTTTTTGTAGTTTTCACCATGTTGACCAGGATGGTCTCGATCTCTTGACCTCGTGATCCACCCGCCTCGGCCTCCCAAAGTGCTGGGATTACAGGCTTGAGCCACCGCGCCCGGCCAGAAATGTACATTTTTAAAGTCCCTTTTATCCAGATATCATAGAGCACCTGATATTTCTTCATCAAAAGATCTGAGTAGTGTAGGCTGGTTATCTCTTTTCAGTGGAGAAACTGAGACATATAATAATAAACTGATTAGCCCAATATGATCTGGCAGGAACCCCCCTCCAGGTCCCAGGTTGTGATTACTCAATCACAACTCCTTTCTAGTAACAAACTCATATTCTTTGTAATGCTAAATAAAAATCTTAGTTTTAAGAATTGCTTGTTATAAGTTAAAGATTAATTTTAGGAGAAGCGTGCCTTTTACATTTCTGACCTTGGACTTTTTAAAACTAAAATGTGTCATTAAAGGGTTTTTTTTTTTTTTTTTGAGAAAAGAGAATTTCTGTTACATCAAGGAAGAAAGGGAACAAGTCAGAAGCTATTTAGTTTTATATGTGCTGATATATATAGATATCCTGATTCTGATCTCTAAGATGAAACAGTCCAAGGTCAGATACTGGAAGACCAGGAGAGTGTTTTGATCTTGTGGGGAGTGATCCTGACAGTACATAGAGATTCTGCAAAGTCCTAGTTATAGCACCTGTATCTTGGCTCAGTTTCCTAACAACGTAATGGATAATACCAAATATTTAGTTTTTACAAATTTATTCATAAATGCTTTGTGGACTTGTGAATACTTGCTGACTGAATCAGTTAAACTTTAGGGACAGCCAAAAATTTGGATACTGTTCAGGCAGCATTTAAAATGACTTGGACATTTTTCAAAGTACAGTGGCAAATGGGCCACATTTCAGAAATAAGGATATGTTTCACAGTATATTGTAGTGATTTATAGACACTTCATAATGAATCTAGTTTAAGGATTAACTCCTTGACTTTTTACCTGTGCTTATATGTAAGGGAAAAAACTGGCTAAAGTTGTTTTAACTGTTATAAATTATTTATTTATTTTTAAGAGACAGGGTCTCGCTCTCTTGCCCAGGCTGGAATGCAGTGCCACAATCATAGCTCACTGTAGCCTCAAACTCCTGGGCTCAAGCAATTCTCCCTCCTCAGTAGCTGGGACTACAGTCATGTGCCACCACACCTGGCTAATTAAAAAAAAATTTTTTTTGTAGAGATGGTCTCAATATGTTGCCCAGGCTGGTCATAAACTGAACTCCTTCCTGGCCACAAGCGATCCTCCTGCCTTGGCCTCCCAGAGTGCTGGGATTACAGACATCAGCCACTGTGCCTGGCCAAAATTTTTTATTTATAATTTCACATTCCATAATAATAAACATCTTGTGATTAAACATTTTGTTACTAAGCAGTGATTTTGATAGCCATTTACTCTTGATGATAGTTTGATGTAATTTGTGACATAATGGATTTTGTTTTCAGGACTCCTAATATAGTTTCAAGGGCAGAGTGTATGTTGTTGAACTAAGGCAGTGGTTCTCAAACTAGCCTACATCAGAATCACCTGGAAAGTTTAATAAAAACCAGATTGCTGACCACCATCCCCAGAGTTTCTGATTCTGTAGGTTTGGGCAGGAGCTCAAGAGTTTGCATTTCTAATAAGTTCCCAAGTGATGCTGATGCCGCTGATCTGGGGATAACACTTTGAGACCCACTGAATTAAAGTGAATGAAAATTTGCTGAAATCACTTGAGTATGTGAGAGGATCATGCCTTGTGTGCCTTTTAAAAATTGCTGTTTTGATGTTATACTTTTTTTTCAAAGGGTGTATTTTTCACCAAAGTTACAGAGTACTTAAATATTGAATGATTATGGTCATGAATATTAATTATAAAATATCAGGAGCTTAAATGGAATGCTGAAATTAAACCATGTCAATTGCAAAAGTACATTTTAAATTCCGAATTACAATGGGTCTGGTTACTGGTGAATAAAACATCTGGATACGTATATGTGTGTTTTTAGTATGCATTATATTGATGAACATTATCATAATGGCCTGGTTTCCTACCTTTGGAGAAATGGAAAAGAAATGTCAAATGAACCATCATTTTAACTTTACCACCTCTCCCAGATTTTCTCAGGCAAATTTCTCGAGTCCTATTGGTAATACTTGTCTAACTTAACTTCAGATGACTGTAAATATAATACACTAAGTAGTTGATTGATTCACCTAAGAACTCTGGCATGCTCTATCTATCTAGCAGTCAAAGTAGGGTTATTAACAGATCATCTGTTCTCCTAAGTGACTGGATATGTCAAGAGAAAATGAACCCAGAAAATAAAATGAAGGACAGTGAAATACAGACATCCGTGATGTCTGCAGCTTGCCCTATACCCAGTGTGGTGGATGGAGAAAAAGGCAGCACACTTCTTTCTCATTAAATCCACAGAGCACATTTATTTTCTCGTTGTTTTAGCTATAGGTATGCTGCTATCCCTGTCTTCGGTAAAGAGAGATAACGGTGGTTTATTTTATAAATGACAAAATAAAGACTACTTCCTGCTGCCTAATCTGCAGAGCACAGAACTTGCTTTCTCACTTTTCTGAGAACAGCTCCTCATGTTGGGTATATTTGGCCCATTGCAGTTTCACCTACTTGAAGTTGGATATAATTCCTGTTCTATGAGAAGTTTGTTTTATACCTTTGTGAATGAAGAGAACATACATGTCTTATGTGTTTTGTTTTTATTGTTTAGGAGAAGACTGATGTGGAAGGAACCTTATTTGTTTATACAAGGTAAGAGTGTTTTACCATTATGAAGAAACTAACAATTTTTGAAATAATATTTTAGGTCAATTGTGTCACTCTTCTTCAGTTGCATGCAGTTTTATTTCAAAGAGAAGTAAAAGAATTAAATTTCAGTTTGAAATTATTAGTTGACATGAAGAAGGGAATACTGAATAATGTCACCTGGTATATTGTGATGAATGCTAATTTCAGAATATAATTTAAACTTCAGTATAGATGAACTTAAATCATTGACTGGGTTCTGCTTAAAATAAATTAAATATTCTTTAATTCAAATGAATGGCACAAAGTTCTTGAATATAATGCATTGGCAAGGAGCTAGAAGAACACTATGAGACATACTAGATTGTTCAATTAATGTTTGGAAAAGGGTCTTTTCTCCCACCCCTGACTAAAAAAGCATGGTCCAAAATTGAAGTTGTCTTTCAGTCCTCCATTGTTCAGTTAATAGAATATGTTTCAGGATAGATTCAATAAACTCATGTTTTTAGTCATTTCTTGTTATCAGATATTATTAATATCAAATCACAAATGCATTATGTATATTGTCTCAATAAATAAACTTTACAATAAAAAAAATGTCATAGCCAAAGGCCATCACCTTCAGTGAGGGTACAAAGATGAAATTCAAAGACCTAATATAAACCTTTCTAGGGGTAAGTTTCATTCAGGAGATAGGAATTATACACACACAAGTGTATTTTCTTTCTATGTATATTCATGTTTATGGTAAGCCACAATACAGAATAGAGTATCCTGGGTGCCGGTGGATAGATTCTGAGCAATGAATGGGCTGCTGTGATGTGGAAACCTTTATAACATTCTTGTCTAACCTGTGGCTCGTGGGATACATGTGGCCCAGGATGACTTTGAATGTAGCCTGACAGAGATTCATAAACTTTCAAAAACATTATGGGATTTTTTTTAAAGCTGATCAGCTATTGTTAGTGTTAATATATTTTATGCATGGCCCAAGACAATTCTTCCCCTTCCAAGGTGTCCCAGGGAAACCAAAAGATTGGACACCACTGCTTTATAGAGTGATAGGTCTTGAGTTGGGCCTCAGGAATAAGGTAGAACGTAGCTTGCATAGAGGAGAGGGAAGGCAGTCTCAACAGGAAGAATGGCAAAAGCAGAGGCATAGAACCTGGTGTGTTAAAGGGACAGTAAGAAAAATGACTATAGTGCAGAGGGTTTATATTGGTTTACAGTAGTTAGCAAGGGTGAAGAGATTTGCTGGCTTGGAATGGCAAACTAAAGATTTTGAGATTTCTTTTTCTTTTTTTTTTTGAGATGGAGTCTTCCTCTGTCGCCCAGGCTGGAGTGCAGTGACGCGATCTCTCCTCACTGCAACCTCCACTTCTGGGTTCAAGCGATTCTCCCACCTCAGCCTCCCGAGTAGCTGAGATTACAGGTGCCTTCTGCCACGCCCAGCTAATTTCTGTATTTTTAGTAGAGACAGGGTTTCACCATGTGGGCCAGTCTGGCCTCGAACCCCTGACCTCAAGTGATCGCCCGCCTTCGCCTCCCAAAGTGCTGGGATTACAGGCATGAGCCACTGCGCCCGGCGAGTTTTATTTTCTTAGCAGTAGGAATTTACTGAAGGCTTATGAACAGGAGAGTAATAGAGGAAATGTGTGGGGAAAGTCAGTGTATTAACTTCATGGGGATGCACTGGTTCTAGAAGAAACTGGAGTCAGGACAGTGAGAGGATTATTGCAGTGGAGTAGATATGAAGTGATGAGAGTTTGGGTTAGAATGATAGAAACTGAAATGGAAAGAGGATTGCAATGGTGAAATTTTTTAAATGACAATATTTTGAACATGGAAGATTGAGAATGACAGAAGCATTGGTAGAATAGAAAGACAGAGATCAAGAATATGGTTTGAGGATCAGCCCTCGTTTTACTTTGAAGTAATGACTTGGAGTGGTAGCAGGACATTCCGGTGGAGGTGTCTAGCCCCTCAGAGTAGGGGCGGTGGTGGAGATGGTTTGGAGTTGTCTGAAGTATTTTGGTAGTTGAAGCCATGAAAGAAAAGCTGTTCCCTGAAGGAGTGAGTATGAAAAGGAAACCGATGAGGGTTTATGGCTAGGTTTGAGGGCCAGCAAGGATACAGAGGAGTCAGCTTGAAAGATAAAAGCAGGACCAGAACAGCACAGAGAGGCCCGTGGGGGGCAAAGTGCATGCATGATGGAGGTCTGTGTGTGCTGGGGAGGAGGGAGCTCAGCTGCAGGGGAGGAAGGTCTGTTCCAGTCTGTCACATTTTTATAGAGAAAAACTTTTTTAGGAGGAGAAAAAACTTTTATATGGAGGCAGCACTGGGAGCGGGAAGAAGGAATGGGTGGCAAGGCCAGCACACTAGGTGACGAGGTCAGGTTCTTTACAGTCTCAGAAAAGCCTTGGAGTACCCAAGAACCCTTGGCATATTAGTCTGCATTATGTTGCCGAACATCCAGCACCAGAGCATGCCCCAAGGCAAGTTTATTCAGTAGCGTATGACTGCTCTTGAGGATTCTGAAGTTCACCACGGAAGGCACAGGGTTGAACTGTACTGTGTGCCATGCATGCAGGGTGCACTGTCATGCATTTCTCACAACAGGCATTATTACTTCTTGGAGAAGTGACAGAAAAGATGTATTGGTATGTATTAATGATTGATTTGGGGAACTTTCAGTAGAGTTGTTTTTTTTTTTTTTTTTTTAGCTGTGGAAGAGTAACAAATCATACAAATATTTTCTTTTTTGCACCCAAACCAAATACAAGTTTGTATTTTCAGATTTCTTACTATACTCCATGTCTCTAATGGAGCTCTGAATTAAACAAAACATGAAGTTGAAAACAAAATCCTTTCCTGTTTTTTAGTCTCTTCTCCAAATCTAACTCCTCAAGAATAGGATGCCTCCCTTATCCCCTGCAAAACAAAAACCTCCCAGATCCTAGTATGTTGAGGTCTTTCTTCAGTAGAGAATTACAAAAAGCATGTAAAACTCAAGGTGTGTGGGGGGGGTGTTGGTACAGAGAATGGAGCTGGCAGTGATATATTTTGACTTCTCTTATAGAAGAAGTTGCTTTAGAGCAATTGGCACATTTATCCCCTTGGCCTATTTTCTAAATTATGAGATGGTATAGCAGCTGTACTATTAAAGAGGTGAGATCCTGTTGTGATAATGAAATACGTGAAGAATCAGATTCTCAGTCTTGTATGAAAACACTTAATCCCATTTAAAAAATCGTTTATTTCCTCCTATGCCTTCCTTTCTGTAATAGAGAGTTCATAGAGACACCCACTGGTAATTTCTGAACCTGACACTTCCAGAGGACCCCCTAAGAGAGCTCTTGGGGAGTTTGTTTTTATTCTTCCTCTGAATTTAAGTAGAAATGATTATCATGATTATTTCTGGTGTTGGTTGTATGCTTACCACCGCTTTACCCCTTTGTAAAAAAAGCTGGGCAAGGATCGCCTCCCATCAATTTTAAAATTGGAGGTTTCAGAAGAAAATCCTGGCAGTGTTACGTAGCTGTGTTCCTTGATCAGCATCAAATAGAAGTAACGTAAAACTAAGACATTAAACAACTTGTCTTCCTGTTGCTCATAACATTTCTGTGGGTTTGTTAATAACAGCCCTAGCACCCTCATTTAAAGTAAATAAATGAATTCTGCTTGCTTCAGCTTCAGTGTGTAAGTATGTAGTGTTTCATTTGTCACCAGAAGTTACACAGTTGAATTACTATATGGCTGTCACCCAAGGGTAGACAAATGCACATGTAGTTGTTAGAGTTTATACTCAGTATAATTTGGATTCTTTTTGCCTGGCAGAGTAGGTGTTCAAGGTTTATTGAGTGAAATGAAAATAAAACGTCACTAAATGTCACATTTTTATAGAGAAAAACTTTTATAGTGGTTTATCTATGTAGCTGTTTGCTTTGCATTGAAGAAAACAAAGTATCTGCCATTTGCGTTGTTATATAAACTTCTAGTTTAGGCTCTGTAATCTCATAAGTTCATTGTCCAGAGTTGCTTCGTATCACTAAGAGATTTTGCAGCCCTCAATTTCAGACTAACACTTAACATTTTCTATGAAAATTTTCTTCATATAATTGTGATGTATACTTTAACAACCAAGATTGTTTAAAAATATCTTTAATTAATTTAACTTTTAAAAAGTATTCTTTAAAAGTCAGTAATGTTTTAAAAAGTAGTTACCCTGCCTTAAAGGAATTTACAAGCTAGGTAGAGAAATAAACAACTGTACACACACACACACACACACATACACACACGCCACAAATAAGAAAGTATAACTCAATTTTATGAAACGAGTCATGTTGACAGTGCTGCTGCATTATGGGAATTAGTCTATAATGAAGCCAGTGGTAAAGAAGTATGTGTACAGGCTGCTTGCATAAAGCTGTATATGCAAACAAAGGTTGAGAGCTACATCAGAATATACTTATACTGAAAATATCGCATACCAAGCAATTTGTCTATTGATTTCCCTCTGACCCCTTGTGATTTTTAGGTCTGCTTCTCCAAAGCACGGATTCACCATTATGAATAGGCTGAGCATGGAAAATAGGACAGAACCTATTACTAAAGACTTGGATTTCCAACTCCAGGACCCTTTCCTTCTGTACAGAAATGCCAGATGTGAGTCTTTCTTACTACATTGGGTAGTTTTACTTCTGAAATTTGGCCAAGTGTTTAAAATGGTACAGTGTATGCCATTGTGTTTGAATTTGGTATCAGTGGCTATGGGGCGTGGTCTGTATTTTAACAAACGCTAATGTTTAGGAAATGCATATCTAATTGATGGAATAGATTCTTCCTCGGAAGAGTTTAAGTGAATATAAATATGATGATATAAATCTTTAAACCCTGTCTTTTGAAGCTTTACCAATTTGTAGTGTGAACCCATTGCAGATCTTAAGCCTGAACAGGGCTGAGTGAGGCAAGTTCTTAGTAAGGAGACTGCAGAGAGGCACATAGGTGGCACCCTGAAAGAAGTCTGCTTTAGCACCTTTTCTTTATGTGTCGCTTCTGGCCGAGTGTGCGGACAAAGTGTTTGAGGGCCTGTATTGTAGAAGTGCCATCTTCTGAATACAAGTAAATAAAAAATCAAAGTCCAAAAAGTTTCTATCAATCATTAAGAATGTCATAGCCCTTTGTAATGTAGAAGTTGTAGTAGGTAACTAAATAGTCCTTGTCAGATTTGAAATGAAGTAGTCATTGCCTTTCTAATAGTACATTTTACCCTCCACTTGTGTTGCACTGCTGGTCAGCCCAGAGGAAGATTGCTGAAAATATGCCAGTTGCAGGGACGTCTCCACCCACAGAAAACAAGAACATAATACTAAATATATCATATGTGTGTATGCATGTGCACATACATCCACCTTAGGCTTTGTGGACAGCTTTCATAAAGACCTTGCAGTGAAGAAATGTTTCTTTATATTTTTCATTCTACTCTTTGAGCTCAAGATACAAGAATTTGCCTACCTTATACTATTCAGTGTAATTTTAATAATGAATGTAGTATGAATATTTGACATTTTAACCCCAATGAGTCATTAAGAGGCATTAAAATGATGCGATAAGTAATTGTCATAATGGGTGGTCATCCTCTAATTTAGAGAATAAATTTTTATGAGAGGAAAAAAATAAAGCTATTGAAACTATAATATGACTTACTCATGGCAGGTCCTGTGAAATGAAAACTTTTGCAATATAGAAAAATATTGTGATTTCTTCTCATGTTTTTTTGATGAAAGGTATACTTTCGCAATTGTAGTTTATTACTAAAGACTTGGATTTCCAACTCCAGGACCCTTTCCTTCTCTACGGAAATGCCAGTTTGAACTGTTTATAGTTTGAATTGTTTTGTGTACTTATAGTTATGTCAGGTTTTTTTTTTAGATTATTAGATTCTATGTCAAATTAACATATAATTTTAGTCCTAATAAAATAACTACAAAGTGACCTATAGTCGTCATTTTTGGTTGCTTTTATTTTGGTCAAGTATATAGTCTGGTCATTTATAGGGAATATTTTATTTTAAATTCTTCTTACGTATCACATATTAACTACTATACCAATATAAAAACACAAGCTCTCTTTAATGCATCAATTTTAAAAATAACCTTCCCAAGTCTCACAGGGCTTATCTGATAGGAAATACTATTTGAATCTAGTAAACATGTGTGAAGCCTCACCTTGGTTCTAAGCATATGCTGTCCAGTATGATAGTTACTAGCTACCATGGCTGTTTAGCACCTGAAATGTGGCTAGTCTGAATGCAGCTGTATTGTCAGTATCAAATAGGCACCAATTTTCAGACAGGACAAAAAGAAGAAGAATGTTAAAAAAAAAAACCTCTCAATTATTAATCATTTTATATTGATTAAAATGTTGAAATGACGTTTTGGATAAATTGGGCAAAATAAAATATATTATTAAAATTAATTTCACATGTTTCTTTGCGTTTTTTAATTTAAAATTGCCTATGTGGCTCATGTTCGTGGTTCAACTTATATTTCTATTGAATGGCACTGTTCTATTTTCATTTATTTGTTTTTCATATTTTCATTTATGTTTCCATATTTTATAATTATTTTCATTTACCATATTTAATAATCACAATTTTATAGAGTAGACATTTTCACTGCTGTTTTGCAGATGAGAAAACTGAGACTTAGTGAGGTGACAAACTGTAAAAACCCACAGATTCTGATTTAACTTCCATTGCTTTTCCATAGCACCTGTACTGCTCTCTCTGCTATTAAACATGGATGCAAATTTAAGGCAGCCTTTGGGATGCACATTAAAATGCTTCTAATAAATTTCCATGCAAAAGAAATAGAATCAGTTGAACAACAAAGAGTCAAAGGGAATAGATCTATTTACTTTTCTGGATTCATTTTGCTTTTTTGTTTTTCCCTTGTTTATATCTGATACTGATTGCCTTTGCAGCCAGAGTCATTTGGTTTTATGTTATTTGCGCAAGCCTTTTCAGTCCCTGGCATCAAAGGTACACAGAAGGGTTTACCACAGGTGCTGTCAGAGTCTCCAATACCTCTGAAATGTTTTCATACAATTCAGATATGTTATATAATAATTATGTATGGTTTGTATGTTCTTTGGTGGCATATAGATTGGTTGGTCATTCTTTGGGCAAGGAACTCAGCTTCACTCAGGATTGTTTTTTTAAGAAGACTCTGTTTCCTCAAGATATTCTATATAGTCAAGAATCTATATGGTCTTGGCATTTCACATTTGTTTGTGTAATTCATAAGCCATATTTGGGCATTTCAGGTAGAGGTTTGTGGTAAAGTTTGTTTTTTTTTGTTTTTTTTTTTTTGTTTTTTTTTTTTTTTTTACAGTTTTTTAGATTCATTAGGAGAGAAAAAAAATCTCTTTCTTGAATTAGATGAATAAAATAAAGAAATGAAATTCCCAAACTATTCAGCCAAAAAAAGATGCTTGTTAGGTAAAGTAACTTCATTCAAACACAAAATAGATTACTACAGAAAAGGGTTTCTACATTGTTTAAAGCGTTTAAACATTGTTATGATGGAGTTTGACGTGTTTGAACTTTAAAAGTAAATAAGATGGCTGTTAAAGTTAGGGCAAAAATTTCGTGTATTCAGTAAAACATTTACTGGGCACTTACTGTCTGCCAAGCACTGTGCTCAGGCTTTATATGGGTTATCCCATAACTTTTTCTTGGAAATACTATTATTCCTGTTTTATAAATGAGAATACTAAGTTTAAAGGGATTAAGTAATACACTGTGGTCCATGACTGTTTTGAGATGGAAACACCATTTGAACCAAGAAACCATAACTTCAAGACCTGAGGCATAAAAATAGGTATAAAAAAGAACCAAATGGAAAAACTGCTATGATGGTGAGCACTAGCATTTGTAGGATTATTTCTGTAGGAAAATCCATTCAAGAATAAACCTGTATAGATGCCAAGAATGTAATTTCCTTAGCAGCAGGGCAGAATACTCCTAATGCCCATTTGTATTGACAAATCATTTGTAAAGCTAGGATTTTCTATAAGTTTTTTTTTTAAGTATGTATGGTAATATTTAACCTTTTTAAGTCTTCATAACCATGTTACTAAGTCTTAGTGGTTCTGTAGCTTCTCTCCTTTTCATTCCCACTTCTATTCCAGTTCAGATTTTCATTATGTGTTACTTGGGATGTTTCATAACCCCTCGTAGCAAAAAGGGATTGAACTTCTGGCATCATCAAAAATAGACTAAGTTCACTACAATATATCTCTCCCACTGGTTACAACTAAAAGTTCTGATCAGATTATAAAAGCAACTAACTAGGGGCTCTGAAAGTAAATGATAACAGACACACTGAAGAGAGCAATCAGAACTTGAAGAAAAACTGGTGTGGTGGTGAGCTTCTGGATTTATTCTTTCCTCTTTTATCGACTGGCTTTGACATGCACCAAGTCACAGAACTCTGGGAAAAAAAAATAACAAAACCTGAGAGAAACTCCTCTTTCTAAAAACTTCCCCGTTTCCTTTCCCTACCTCTCTTTTTCTCTTCTATCCCTACCCTGAAGCCAGTTGCAGGGAAAGCTGAACTGCTGCTGTGGTGGTCATGGTGGTGGCATGGGCACCTAAAATCCCAGGAAAGAGGCTTTCTCTGCCAGAGGAACTGGGAACAATGGCCCCTGTGGTCTGAAGAATGTGAGGAAAATCCCATCATATATTTTTATTTTCTCTTGCTGTACAGACTGCCTGACAGTGTGAGAGTCTAAAACCCTGAGATAAACTCTGACTTTGTAGTCAGAAGACTGGGAAAAAGGCCCCTGAGAGCTGACGAGTGGGAGTGATTCTAGAGGAGGGAGCTTGATAAGGAGATCTCCTAATTCTTTCTAGGAACTGATGCAAATCCTGGGCTCACCTGTGAGCTACATACATGTAACAGAACCAAGGAAATAACAACAGATGTTAGAATTAACTTATAATATAAACCATTATTCCAAATTTCAGACTAACTGGTATGTGTATAGGGTAGACATAAACACCTTTGAAAATGGAGCTGACATGGGAAGCATCATCCAAAGAAGGCAAAACAGAACTTCTTATATAAACCTGAGTTGATTGGTGAAACCCTGTCTCTACTAAAAATACAAAAATTACGAAAAATAAAGTGGTAGACCTACCTAAGTTCAGCCATATCAGTAGTTATGTTACATGTAAATGGCCTAACATACTGATTAAAAGACAGAGATTGCCAGATTGCATTAAAAAAGCATATGCTTTCTACACCAAATCCATTTTAAATGTAATGATGTAGTTAGGTTAAAGGTAAAATGATGAAGAAAGATATACCATGCAAATACTAATGGAAAGAAAACTGGGGTGTCTAGATTAATAACAGACAAAGTAGATAAATTTATACAAAAGGCATAATAATTATTAATGTGTATGCACCTAACTATAGAGCTTCAAAGTGTGTGAAGCAAAAAGTGATAGAACTGAAAGGAGTTTTGTTTTTTTTTTTTATTCTGCAATCACACTTGGAGACTTCAGTGCTCCACTTCCTATAATCAATAGAGCAAGAGGACAGAAAACAGCAAGCAAGTATGTGGAAGACCTGAACAACACTATCAGCTAACTCAACACAGTTGTCATTCATATTACATTCTATATGTCACTTATATTACATTCTATAGAACGACAGCAGAATGCACATTCTTCTCAAGTGCTCATGAAACATTCCCCAAGATAAAGCTTATCGTAGTCATAAAGCAAACCTTAAAAGTTTTTAAAGAATTGAAATCAAACAAAGTATATTATTGGATCACAAAGGAATTGAATTAGACATCAAGAACAGAAAGATATCTGAAATATTGCCAAATGTTTGGAAGTTAAATAGCACCCTTCTGAAAAACTCATGTCAAAGAAGAAAGAAAATTAGAGAACATTTGAACTGAATAACAATGAAAATACAATATTTCAGATGCAACCAAAGTTGAACTTAGAAGAGGGAAATTTATAGCATCAGATACTTGTATTGGAAAAGATGAAAGTTCTTAAGTCAGTAATTCAAACTTTCACTTAAAGAAAATAGAAGAGTATATTAAAGCCAAAGCAAATGGAAGGAAACAAAAAGAGAAATCAATGAGGTAAAAAACAAAAAAACTATTTAGAGAAAATTAGTGAAACCAAAACCTGATTATTTTTGAAAAGAATCAAAAAACTGATAAACACTTGGCCGGAGTGATGAAGGGGAAAAAAAAGAAAAGAGAAGACATAAATTAGCAATATCAGAAATGAAAGAGGGGCTAGCTACAGACATTAAAAGGATAATAAGGAAATACTATAATTTGGCAACATAGATGAAATGGACTAATTCATTGAGAAACACAAATCATCAAAATTCACTCAAGAAAAAATAGGTAACCTGAATAGTCCCATATTTATTAAGGAAATTGAATTTGCCATTAAAAATCCAATAAAACTCCCAAGTTCAGATAGTTTAACTGGTGAATTCTACCAAATATTCAAGGGAGTACTAATACCAATTCTACACCATCTCTCAGAAGGTAGAAGAGGGTTTTCCAACTCATTTTATGAGGGCAGCATTATCTTGATACCAACACAAGGCAAAGACATTACAAGAAAAGAAAATTACAGATTAGTGTCTTTTGTGAATATAGATACGAAAATCCTCAGCAAAATATGAACAAAATAATGTTTATAGTAGCATTATTCACAATAGCCAAATGGTGGAAAAAACCCAAACATCTACCAATGAATGAATGGGTAAACCAAATGTTATATACACACACAATGGAATATTGTTTAACCTTAAAAGAGAGTAAAATTATGATGTGTACTACAACATGAATGAAACTTGAAGGCATTATGCTAAGTTAAATAAACCAGACACAAAAGGACAAATATTGTACGATTCCACTTCTGTGAGGTACCTAGAGTAGTCAAATTCATCCAGACAGCAAGTAAAATAGTGGTTTTCTAGGGCTTCAGGGAATGGACAGTGGACAGTTATCTTTTAATGGATACTGGGTTTTAGTTTGGGATGATGAGAAAGTTCTGGAGATGGATAGTGGTGATGGCTGCACAATATTATGGATGTGCTTAATGCCACTGAACTGCATACTTAAAAATGGTTAAACTTGTAAATTTAATGTTTTTAATATTTTAACACAATAAAAAAGGAAAAAATGCAAATTGAATCCAGCAATTCATAAAAAGGATATGTCATTTGCCTTATAATTCACATCTGGTTTATCCCCTCCATCCAAAACCACAGCTATATTTATCTTCCTAAAGCATAAGCCTAATCAAGTTGCTTTCCTTCTCAAAATCTTAAATGCCTACCAAGTAAAAATTTTCACCTAACCTTTAAAGCTTACTGTAGTGAGATCACAGTTTCCCTTTCAGGCCAAGTCTGCTACTCCTGTTGCACACTTGCCTAATGCTTCAAGTAAACACAACTACATATACACTTTCCCAGAACACTCTTACCTTCATGCTTTTAAATATTTCTGTTTTTCTCCTTGAATTCTCTCCCTCATTGTGACCAAGCTCTACCAGATAAATTCTACTCATAATTCAAAACCCAGATGGAACTTTACCTCCCTGGATGTTTTTGTGATTCCCGTGTATAGCTGCGATATCTCACTGCAGCATATATGTCTTTTATGTTGTACTTACATTGCGCTTGCTTGCTCATTTGCTATTGAGCACCTGTCTGTTGATACTGATTCTGTGTTGAGTTTTGGAAGTAACGAGTAAGATACATCCCTTCCTCCTTATAGTTTACCATCCTAGCACAAAAGACAGACATGTACACATATATCTTCAAAATAACATGCTAAATCTGAGCTAGAAATAAAGGCAATTACTATTGTGCTTATATTTTACCTTACGTAGAATATTATGTCCTAGTTTCTCTATTAGAGTGCATGCACCTTCAGGGCAAAGGTGCTTTCCAGTCCCCTATAATACTTAATTCCTTGCATTAAATGTGCACAATTAAATATCTGCAATGAGTACTGAATTGTTTTTAATGGATTTCTTTATTCAAAGCTACCAATAAAGCTTAATTTAAAAGTTCACAACTATTTCTTTAGTTTTTATTTTGGAGCATTAGCCAACAGGTATTAAGGAACCTCTGTGGTTCCTGTGTAGAAACGCAAAGCAGTAAGTAATTTTAGCAGCTTACCTAGGAACTACTCTGGTTCTCAAGGTTATAGATAGTAGTAACATTTACCTTAAAGTTCCTAGAAGTAATTTTGAGTTGTAAGAATACCATACATCCTCATCATGGGAAATTTAATAGTTCAAGGAAGAGATATGTAATGTGGGAAAATGTTAATTTTATCTACGTGAACAAGATGATGTATAATGCATATATATATATGTGTGTGTATAATATAAAGTTCCTTTATAGAACTTTATTTAAATTCTAAAAAGCACTTTTATAGATGTCTCCCTCAACTTCTTTTATGCTTATTAAGATTTGTGATTTGATATTTAAGAAGTTTTCACTATTTTAACTTGATATCTTAATTATGATCCATGAAAACAGGTCACATTGCTATTTCCTCCTGGCCCTTTTAAACCATGGCCATGTGGTTTAAACAGAAAGGCTTATGCTATAGATGTTTTATCTGCAAATGAAATAAGAATTTTTTTCACTTTTATAAAAGCAATGAAATAAATAACTTTTTATTAAAAATAAAGGTAGTATTACCAAACACTAGATTTAAAATGATGCTTATAAGCATTTACTATAAAACAAAAAATGATAAATTGTACCTCATCAAAAGTAAAAATTCCATCAAATTAAAAACTTCTGTTCTTAGGATACCTTTAGGAAAATGGAAAGAGAAACCACAGACTAGGAAAAAATGTTGAGAACATGTACATATATCTGACACAGTACTATGTTGAGAATATATAAATAACACTGAGAAGTTAATAACAGAAAGGCAAGCCGACTTAAAAATTAGCAAAATATTTGAAGAGACACTTTAAAAAAGAAGATATAAATACCAATAGTCATATGAAAAGATTCTTAACATTATTGATCAGGTACTTCGAAGTTATTGCATATAGCAATAGTTTCTTGCTTTTTATTCTGTGTAATATTCCACTGCATCATTATATTACAGCCTGTTAATTTATTCTCCTGTCGATAGATGAGTTATTTCCAAATTTGAGCTATTCTGAATGAAGTTGCCATGAACATTCTGGTCTATGTTTTTTAGGTGGATATGCGTGCTTATCTGTCTTGGGTTTATACCTAGGAATGAAATTGATGGGGACATAGTGTAGGGGTTTGTTTGGTAGATACTGCTGAACAGTTATGTGCCTATTTATACTCTCTACAATAATGTCTAAGACTTCCCATTTGCTCCACATCCTTGTCAAAACCTGATATTGTTTGCCCTTTTAATTATCTGGGAATTCTGAAGTGATATCTCATTGTGGTTTTAATTTGCGTTTTACCATAACAACAGGTTGTATTGAGTGTTTCTTCATATGCTTATTGGACATTGGAAACCTATGCAGATTAAAGCCCAAATAAGAATATCACATACTCCCTGATATGGCTAAAATTAAAAAGACAAGTGTTAATGAGGATGTGGAGCAATGGAAACTTTGATACATTGCTTGTGAGAAAGAGATATGTTACAACCACTTTGGAGAAGTATTTGGCAATTTCTTATAAACGTAAACATGTAATTAGCATATGATCCAACAAGTTCCATTCATAGTTATTTACTTAAGAGAAATGGGCTGGGTGTGGTGGCTCAGTCTGTGACCCCAGCACTTTGAGAAGTGAGGTGGGCAGATCCTTAAGGTCAGGAGTTCAAGACCAGCTTGGTCAACATGGTGAAACCCCCTGTCTACTAAAAATACAAAAATTAGCCGAGCGTGGTGGCACATGCCTGTAATCTTTGCTACTGGGGAGGCTGAGGCAGGATAACCACTTGAACCCTTAAGGCAGAGGTTGTAGTAAGCCAAGATGGCACCATTGCCCTCCAGCCTGGGCAACGAAGCCCGACTTCATCTCAAAAATATTTTTAAAAGGCCGGGCACGGTGGCTCATGTCTATAATCCCAGCACTTTGGGAGGCCGAAGCAGGCAGATCACCTGAGGTCAGGAGCTGGAGACCAGCCTGGCCAACATAGCGAAACCCCATCTCTACTAAAAATAAAAATAAAATAAATAGCTGGATGTGGTGGCAGGCACCTATAATCCTAGCTACTTGGGAGGCTGAGGCAGGAGAATTGCTTGAACCCAGGAGATGCAAGTTGCAGTGAGCCCAGATTGCACCATTGCAGACTCCAGCCTGGGTGACAGAGTGAGATTCCATCTCAAAAAAAAAAAAAAGAAAAAGAAATGAAAACGTAGGTCTACACAAAGACTTTTACACGAATGCTCATAGCAGTTTTATTCATAATAGCAAAAATATCTGGGAATAACCCAGATACCCATTAATAGTTGATATATAAACAAATTTTAGTATATAATAATAGAACAGTACTCAGCTATAAAAAAAATTATATATTTATGTATAATATATATAACTGATACATTCGACAACATGGATTAATTTCAGAAACATGTTGAGCAAAGCAAGCCATCTGCAAAAGAGGATATGCTGTACAATCCCATTTATATGACGTTTAAGAACAGGCAAAACTAATCTAGGGTGACAGAAGCAAAAAATTGGTTGTCTCTGCTGGGGCTGGTGGTGGAAATGGGGTGTGGTTGTTGACTGGAAAAGAGTGATAAAAATATTTTATATCTTGTTTTCAGTGTTGGTTACATAAGTTTGTTTTATTGCCAACTCATTGAGCAGAACACTTTAAGATCTGTGCATTTTCTTGTATGTAAATGGTTCTTCAATGTAAAAAAGTAAAAGAAGTATTTAAAGAAATGAATATCTAAGGATAATTTGTTACCTTTCTTTATTATCCTGACATTTATTAACTACTGTTTCAGCTAACCCCGATCTCTGCTGTGTTGATTAGAATATTACACTGACTCTTAGCACTTTGCATCTTGGCTTCGTCATCCTGGAAATAAACCAGTCCTTGTTCTAAAACACATCTTCAGTACTTTAAACCAACATGATACCGAAAGCTTGACATCAGCTAAAATCCCCAAGTAATGTGAGGTAATAGAAATAGTTGAGTCTGCATTTCTAGTCCAGATCAGTGAGAAGACTATGCCCCCTTTCTCTGGCTTGCGACGTCTGCTTTCTCCCCATGGTCAGAGAAGCAAGGTTTCTTTTTGCTGACAATATGGAAACCTGTACAACTTAATATTTTTCCTGGGTGGAAGGAATTAACCTTCCACTTTTCTCTTGAGAGTCAATTTTTTAAAATGTCAATTTCCTAGCAAAGAGAAGCCTTAGCATCTATTCTGCAATGCTTTCTCTAGAGTGAAATGCATAAAAAGAATACAGTTTTAAAATATAATACTAGCTATTTTCTTGGTGGCTATTACAGAACATCTTATGAAGTATAAACTTGAATTTCTTCCAAAGTACCAAAGTTAAAGTGTACCTGTATATACCCACAGTAAATAATAGCAGTAAGGAAGTCAAATTTACAGAACAATGATGAGTCATAATTTGAAATCACTATTGCTCACTATACTTGGAATACATTTTGTAAAACATTTTATCTGCCACTATGTTACCGTTAACTAGTTGGGCTGCTAATTAGGCTATTGAGAAGACAGTGGCATGGATAATAAATGCCTCATGGGCAGAGACGATATCTTATATTTTACTTGTATTCTGTGGTGCCAAATAAATACAGAAAATAAACAGATTTAGATAAGAAATAGACATGTACAGTGTACTTAACATAATTCCTAAATCGCTTATATTCTAGAATTGTTATATATGTATATATATATATATCTGATGATTTTGTCTACCATCTGGAACATCAGAATGCATAAGACAGAGCTTTGAAGATATGTGGCTTGGAGCGATCAAGCAGGAGCCACAAAGTTGCCCAGCTTTCCAGAATGTCTTCTTCTTTCCCACTTCATGGTAGAGACTGAGAATGACACCTTTCCAACGAAGGCAAACCAGTAGCCACAGCTGTACTGAGTGATTCACCCTCTCCATGGCTGAGCATGCTAACAGATCTGTGCTTTTTAAGCTTCACCCTAGGCTTCAGGCTACATGGAGGAATAAAAGCTCTTCCAACTTAACGAATTCTAAGACTTGGAGACTTGTTACGTCTTTTCTTAACCTTGTAATCAGTTTTATTACGAAAGCAATTTGGAAGGTTAAAAGTAAACTCTGTGTAAATTTATTACTAAGTAAATGAAAGACACATTTTCTGCCCACAGATAATTGAGGCTTTTTTTCCACCCTAGGGTATTTATTGGCATATTGATAGTCACAAATAGTAGTTCTTAATCTTCTGTGAGTCACAAATCCCTATGAGAATCTGAAGACTTTTCTTTTTCCCTTTTTTCCTTCATTTCTTCCTTCTTCCTACTTTCCTTCCTCGCCCCTCCCTCCCTCTCCTTTCTTCAAATATATTTGCTTGACTACTGTGTGCCAGGCATTGTTCTAGTGGGTCTATGCTTTAACTTCTTCACCTCTTAAAATGTCTATTTGCATATATACATGAGATTTTGCATACAGTTTTAGAAATTTTATTGAACCCCTAAAGCACTCCAGGGTCAAGAAACTAATATTTAAAGTAACTATCTGGCTAAAAATACTTGACATTCCTACTAGGCAGAAACTTAGTATTTGCAGGAATAATAGAATATATTTCTCTTTGGGGTCTGCTCAGCAAGACAAGATCCTCAAAGTAGACTCATTCAAATCGTGAGCAATATGGAATGGGAGCTGAGGAATTTGACATTTCATATTTAGTCAGAATAGGTAGCCTATACAGTCTTGTGAGAGGAGTGGTTGGTTGCATTAGCAACTTTCAAGGACTCCTTTTAAGCCTGCACTTAATGAGAAAGAAAGAAGGCCACCAAAATTTTTAAATTAGAATGTGGTGCCTGAATCTTAACTTTGTGTCTCTAAGTCTCCTTTGCCATTCTGACTGAAAAATTGATCTATTTATTATGCACCATTGCTTAGAGAGCTAACATGTTAATATATAATGAAGGGTTACACATCTACTGTGACATGGGTGATGAAACTTGTCACTCTGACCTTTAATACAGAATGACTTTCTTGTTCTCAGCCAGTACTCCACATAGGCTGAAAGTAAGGGATCTAAACTCTAAAGAAGACTATTCATCTAAAGAACTGGTGTTCTGCCAGTTAAAGAAGGCTCTGAAAAATCTCAAGTAAAGTGGAATTTCACTCTTGAGTCTTGTGATATCTCTGGATTTCATATTTCTGTTTTTCCGTATGTTGAGTTGTGACACCAGATAGTTCCTTAAAACACACACATAAGCAGATACACAGTGTGGGTAAACAGCCCTCCTCTTCATCCTGACCACCCAATTAACACAGTTTTTACTTTTCCATCATAACTGCTGGGGGACTCATAGAGAGAATCTTCATGTGAATATATACATCTCTTATGTAACTTAACAATCTGACATGCTGAGGTGAGGAAAACAACCCATGCGGCAGTCATATATGGTGATTTCCAGCTGTTACGGGAGAGCAAAATTAAAGCAAAGTCACTTGTTTTAGCCTGAACTATAAAGACTATTAAGGTTCTCGGCTTGACCAAGAAAACATATACATAGCAATACTATTCAGATTCATACACTGTATCTGTGGCTTGGACATGCAGCGTATTTTATATTTTGTGTTTAAGAGAGCCCAGTTTAGCATGGTGGAAGTCTATATCTTGGCAGAGAAAAGCTGGGTTCCAAAACATTTTCTTAAACGCCTAAAAAGTAAAACATCTTTTAGTTTCCCTATCCTTTATCTATAGTAAGTGATCATTATGGCTATATAATGTATATTCTTTTAGATTCTGTTTTATATTACTAATTTTTGTCCAAAAATCATTTAGTAAATAGCTTCAAATAATCAAGTTCTAGAATCAAAGTAAATTTACCCCTTAACCCATAGAAGGAAAAATTATGGGTTTTGAAGAAGGAAAACAATTTTGGCCAAGAACTCATTTTAGAATTACCTTATATATAACCTTAGAGCTCTTATTTCATAGTAGAATCAAAATGGAATTTAACTGTTTCAACATAAAGGGTTTTTGGAAAAAGTCTTTTGGAAAGTGGTATCTCTTATGTCTGTACTCATAGATTAAGGTAAAAATGAAAAAGTATGGAAACTCTGACTTACTTTTCTTAAATCAGGAAGTAACACTATGCTCCTTTGGCTAGACTACTGCTATGTCAAATCATAGAAATATTTCTGTGATCATGTGTTTTATAGTTAGGCTATTTTCAGCAGAGCTATTCCTATCATTGTTAAACACTCGATTAAATCATCTGGTTCAAATATGAAGAAGTCTGTTCTTCATTGGAACAAATTTTCGACCTGTAGAAATACTCTGGTTTTAAACATAAGCTTAAACATAAATAGATATGTTTAAACATAACTTTCTCAAAAATTGCAATTATAGAAGACTGGACTTACTTCCGTACATTGAGATTCGCTTAGGGCAATAGATTGTCAATGTGTTGCTGGAATAATTGACATGCATATAAATCTTATATTTTTCAGTTCTATACATTGAGATTCACTTAGGGTAATAGATTGTCAATGTGTTGCTGGAATAATTGACATGCATATAAATCTTATATTTTTCAGATCATTTAGGTACTTATGTATATAAGCTTGAGATTACCATTATCAAACACAACTGGAATACGAATGTCTTAGTTTTTCTGGTAGACCAAAGTACTATTAGTTATTCTTTCTTCTGTGTTTTTCCATAATGAAGAGAAATGCATGTGATTTTACAGAATTGTGGCATTCTTTGAACTCTTTCCAGTAGAGTTGTAATAATAAATACACATAAAATGAGTACATTAGTGCCTACACAGCGCTGGATCAATAGAAATATACAGTCTTTGGGAGCTCACATCCTAATGACAGAATCCCATCAACATGATTTAAGCCTAAGAAGGTAAAGTGTTTGAAGCAAAATAAACTCTCAGTGAAGTTTGAAGGAGAACAAAAGGGATGATGTGAGGAGACTGTCCATGCTGAAATCTCTGGTAGAAGGTGTAATCAACTGATAGAGAATTCTAGCATATCTAGTCTACAATGTTTAATTACTACAGAAAGTGATAATTATTGCTATCATCAATTACAAGGATTATTGATGGCATCAGAGCTTGAAGTCTTAGATTTCCATTTAACTTAGCAAATATTTGTTGAATGTCTGTACATGCTGGTTGCCATACTGGGTGTATTAACAAAGTCTGCCCCTCCAGGAGCTTATAGTCTAGTGGAGGGAACAGATTTATAAATGCTTAATTTCTTACCTGTTTTAGTACAAGGATCTACAAAAAAGCTACAGGAGCAGAGGAAAAGTTGGGACTGTTTATCTCTAGAGGAGAGAGAAAGCCTGGGTCTTCAAGGATGAGTAGAGAGAAGGGAAGGATGTATTAGGGACTCCCTGCATGATATTTGTGGCCAAGGAGATTTTGAAATTTATCAGCAAGATTACGAACAAATGAAAATATAAATTTAAGTGGCCAACAAGGCAGAATAAGTTGTTTCTATTTATGTTTGTTATAAACTCTGAACTTTTCTACTTCCTAACTTTTAAAAAGTTTATTTACTCTGTCATATCTCTTAAATTAAAGGAACAGATAAAAGGAGGAAATTAGTATATGAAGATCCCATATGACTTTGATAAACCTGAGAGTAGTAGATAACCTCAAGGTTCCCAGTTTAGGAAGATAATGGCCTCTGCGAAGATTAGGAAGGTTGAATGATATAACATGAATCCATTATAAATGAAAACTTTCTAAAAGATTAAATCCATCTTTTACTTGGAAAGTAATAAATTCTCATTTATAGTTAGAGAGTACATATTAATTTAATCCAAATTAGTATAATGCTTTAATTAAGAGAATTTTGTTTGTTCTTAATGGCATTAACTTTCTCATAATGCTAATTTATTTAGAAAGGGGAGGGTTGTTTCTACTGTTTTCCCCAAAATGTTCATGAGTATTAGTCTCCCATAAAATAGAAACTGCTTCTCATCTGCTTTGAACCTTCCAATATTTTCAGGTCATGGGATCACTGATTTGTGAGGGGCAGTAAAACCATGTCATATGAAAAGAAGCAGACCAGGAGCCAAAGATAACAGAGCTATGTAGACTCTCAGTGGCTAGTGAAGATTTTTTTTTACAAGATTGTGTCCGTGTTTGGTCAGTAAAGCTAAGGCAGAAGGTGAATGGCAGAACATTACTTTAAAGGCATTAGAGAGCATGCCAGAGGAAAGCATTTTGAGTGCAAACATTCCAAATGGGGAAGAAGTACAGAATCAGCATAGAGCCGGCCAGACGTAGCCTGCGTTTCCCATCTATGGATGCCAGCACACAGGCAACGTCATTGCTGCTCGAGTGTTTACTGCTGTGAAAACACTGCCACTACCAGAAAGCTTCATTCCCTTCCTCTTTCTCTTCTCTCTTTTTCTCCCTCTTCCTCCCTCCCTTCCTCACTGATTTTCCCCCTCCTTTCATTCCATCCTTCTTTTTTTCCTTTTGAGGGTCCACATGAACTTTGGTTTAAAAAGAGTCATTCCAGTCTTTTATAACCAAGCCTAGAACTCAATCAAATATGTAAAAACAAATTTGAATGCTTCATCTATTTCATTTGAAAGGCTGGGGGAAGGGCATATTTTAGGGGAAACAGATTAAACCAAGAAAAATGACTTTGGCTGACTTTTTTATTCTTGTTAGATCACAGATTCCTCATTAGTGAAATGGGTTATTGAACTGCATGCCTCTTTCTTGACTTCTGGCTCTAAAATGTCATGGTTCTGTTTTTCTGATTTTTAAAATATCTTGGGATCTTTCAAAAGCATAGTAGCTCTGTGTGCATGTGTAGTAGCATATGCTAGCAACTAGTCATCATCAATATGGTCACATTTATTAAAGCTTGATATGGATAAATTGTACAGTAAATCAAGAAATATTATATTTGAATGAAGCCCTGAAAACAAGTGTTTACACAAATACATGATTAGATGTTCTCCGTCCTTACATTGAAAATGTTATTCTACTCATTTGAGAAAGTCTTCATGAAAGGAGTGGAGTTTGAAGGAATTTTTAAATTTTTGGTTTATCCTTAGATGCCCAGAAGAGGTTTGTGTGATTTAACACTACCATATTTCCATGGCTTTCCAGGTAAAAAGAGGCAACTTAAATGCTTTCCTTGCTGAATACTAAGAAAAACATATTTCCCTACCCGTTTTAGAAGAATTAGTGAAATTATGTTAGAAAGAGCATTACCAAATCAGATGTCCTGCCTATTTAAATTTTACCCATGTAATTAGTGTTTATCATCCACTTCCTAATTGAATGGATATATATATTCTTTTAAAAATTTGCACAAACATTATCACAAGTCCTAATTAGACGATTACAAGCTACCATTCATGATTTGGAGTTGTATGGTATTTTGGTTAAAATGTAAAACAAATTATAAATATCTTAAAAGAACAGGTTGAATAGAAATATTTATTAGGAACATAAACAAGATGAGGCAAATCCCCAAAGAACATGCAAAATGAACTAATGCACCATGCTAATAAGAATCAAAGGGTTACAAATGAAAATGTGCATGTGAGTGACACTGATATTGCCTTTAATGGCCCCTTAACTAGCCACTTAAAATTTGACCAGCTTTTGATTTTTCCAGTGAAGAAATTAAAAAAAGAAAATATCACTATTGAATATAATCAGCTTGCTGTCTGCCTTGTCTTTGTGGACCTACAAAATCCAGACATAAAGTCTAATATGGAAATTTTGATCTCCTTGATCTTTCTGACAGAATTAAAAGGAGAGTAGAAGATTGGGCTGTATGGCATTGCCTCTTGCCTCAAACATCACTTTTTTTCAATTGAGAATTTCCAAAGAATGGCATAAACCGGGATAGTGCAGTTACAGGCAAAATTTCATAACAGTGTATGGTAAATCCTGATTAAATGTGGAGAGATGAGTTCTTACAGTGGAGAAGTAACATTCTAGGTAGCATTAGAATATTTAGAGTAAATTTCAACATGTTCTTCCTACTTTCTATTTCGCTTTAGGGTTTCTTACCTCCAGGAGAGATGTAGAAACAGTTGAGTTGAGCTTCATGCACCAAAGTACCCTTAAATTTGACCTCTGTATCAGCAGACAGGTGGCTGGGAAGCGGCTGGTATGCAGGAGTACTAGGCTGAACAAATGCTCGAAGCATTGTGAATTTCCAGATGTATATTGGTTGATTTTTAAAGCTAAATAATTATCCGGCTCATGAGCTCTTGTAATTTTTTAAAAACCAGAAACCATTCCCGCAGTAACATTTCAGTGCCACAGAAGTTTACATGGCCGTATCACATTGCTGCAAGTTTAGGTTATGGTAATTACTTTAAGTTTTAGAATTCTAAAAAACAAAACAAAACACACAAAAAAACACCTTCTTGCCTGATTCTTTTCAACCTTATATTTTCTGTCTTCCCTGCTCTGCTCTCTGCCTATGTACGGGTGGGCCTCTCACCCAGTGGCTTTACGGGAAAACTTGGATTGAAATGTGAACTTCATGGTTTCTGTCAGCCTGTCAGCTCATCACCTCCCTAAGGCATGATGATCTCTGGTTTTTATATATCTCCACAGACTGCTTTGATTGACCCTCTTGTGTGAAAGAGTGATAGGTTTGCCCAGGGGTTGGTAGACCTTAGAGCTAGGAGGCAGGAAACTTCAGTTGGAATGTGTACTTTAATGGAATTCACAGCCTCTTTCCCAGGGGAATGCAGCTCAAGTTTCAAAACTATTTTAGGGAGAAGAAAGTTAGGCCCAGTTCTACATTTTATCTTGGTGCCACTTTTCAGTAACCAGAACTCTTGGTTAATGTTTTCTTCTCCCTCTTGGCTATTTAAATTTTCTATCCAGACTAAACTGGGATCAAAAGAGTTATCTCAAAGTGATCCCATTTTAATTTTTAAAGCCATGCTGCTTTAGAGATAAATGGTTGGGACCTAAAGAAGTCTTCACAATGTCTTAAATAATTACTGCAAACCCAATCATTCCTTCATTTTGCTTTGACATTTGAGAGATGTTCCATTCCATTTTCCCTCCCTAAATCTGCATTTCAGTTATCTCCTAGTAGTAACAGTGTCAAACTGCTCTTCTATTTGTATCAACAGTTTCCTTGGCATCCCACTCTATGAAAACCTAATTCCTTATGTCAGATGCCACAAATGTATAACATCAAACAAAAGACACCCATAATATTTCTATTAATAGAGCCTACTTATGAGACACCAATGGCCGGTTTTTCCTCTGCCATTGGGCCTTGGGTTTCTGAGTTATGCCCTGTTTTTCTCTCTTACTGCCACCTTTCTCCTCTGATAGTTTTGGAAAAGCCAGTCTTCAAGGAAAGAAAACTTACACTGTAACTAAAACAATACACCAGGCTCCTAGTTTTGTAACTAAGGTTGAAGTCACCTAGACACACAAACATATTCAGATTTATTAGTGGTTGAATGTCAGTGATCCAATCTGCTTTGACTTCAAGAACGTCAGGGTAGGCAGGTTAGTGTTGGAATCTGTGTAGGGAATCGAGGTAGGGAATTATTGTTGATGGACTGGAAGCAACCTTGAATATGAAGTTTCAAGATACACATTTAGGAATCTGAAGATAAAAGAATTTTGTTTTGATATAAAAGCTCTCATAGCACATGGACTTCAGAACTCAGATGTTCTTTAAAAAAAAAAAAAAAAAGTCCGTATACCAAGGAGGAAAATATGTATATATTTCCAGCTAAGAGGTAAAATGGTCCTGTTCAAGAAAAAGCTGGAATTTTTTTTCCCTCACTTCACCTCCCCCTTGCCCACCCTTCACA
The DNA here is from genome assembly GCF_009761245.1 of Sapajus apella. Classification (NCBI taxonomy): domain Eukaryota; kingdom Metazoa; phylum Chordata; class Mammalia; order Primates; family Cebidae; genus Sapajus; species Sapajus apella. The sequence continues at coordinate 3,298,438 of NW_022437026.1, read as the reverse complement.
TGTAGGTAGGTAAGATAAAAGATTTCTGGTACACTGATAATTGCAAAACAAAGTTTAAAGCCCTATTGCCACCTTTTGCCAAGTTAGTAATTCAGATTCATAAGTTCCTCTAAGATATCTGCTGAAAATAGCACCTATAAAGACATTTCTTGTACCTTTGGATATCTGAACTATTACTGACAAGAAGCAGAAATTCCATGCCCAGATACTGGTCAGATAAGAGGGGAAAAAAAGATGTAGTTAGACTATCACAGCTGGGTTTTGTTTGTTTGTTTGTTTTTGTTTTTTGAGACGGAGTCTTTCCCTGTCACCAGGCTGGAGTGCAGTGACACGATCTCGGCTCACTTCAACCTCCGCTTCCTGGGTTCAAGCTATTCACCTGCCTCAGCCTCCTGAGTAGCTGGGATTACAGGCATGTACCACCACGCCCAGCTAATTTTTGTATTTTTAGTAGAGACGGGTTTCACCATGTTGGCCAGGGTGGTCTCGACCTCTTAACCTCGTGATTTGCCCACCTTGGCCTCCCAAAGTGCTGGGATTACAGGTGTGAGCCACCACGCCCAGCCTTCTCACAGCTGTTTTAACAGCAAAAGACTATTGATGTAATTACATGTTTGGAAAGTTTGAATTTAAAGTTTTTTTCTCTTTTAAAAACATGTTTTGTCAGTTTTCATTGCCCCATCATAATATTGTTGCTATTTTCAGTGAAGATTTTTTAAATGTGTGTGTAGTTAATGCATTACTTACATGATTAATGCCATCAGATCCTCAACTAGATATTTATAAATGTCTTTTGGAGCTGTTTCAGCCTTTGCTATAAAAATGATATAGATAGGCACATATAAAATATACAACTTATTTGAACATTATTAAATGAATCAATAGCAGCTATATTATGTCAGTTTCTTTCATTACTAAATGATGAAATCATAGTCATATCTAATCTTTGAGCAGTTTTAAATTTTCTGTACAGACATTTTGAAGCCAGAGGTTTATTACATTTTATTTTTTCCCGTGGCCTATCCCTAACTTACAGCTTACAAAAGCCAGTTTTTCAGTTAACATGTTCCTGAGAGAAGGAGAAGGGGAGGGAGGCTTCTAGGCATAATTTGAGTATCAGGCTTCTGAATATTTAAAAATAAAGATGAAATGTTTTTATGAAATGTGCAAATGGAGTGCAGAAACAATGATATCTTGAAGCCAGGAAGTTTAGAAATTCTGATTTCATTTTCAGTTCTGTAGTCATTTGTTTAGGAAGATTTTACCAAATGCCTAATGTGTTCAGGTGCTATATTTTTAAGGAAAACACAGTTTATTCAATATGTGTATCTATGTGTGGGTGTGTGTCTTTGCAGAAAACCACCACAGATTTCTCTGTGGACTTCTATTTTGATGCTGTTTTTTTGTTTTGTTTTGTTTTGTTTTTGAGACAGAGTTTCGCTCTTTTCACCCAGGCTGGAGTGCAATGGCACGATCTTCGCTCACTGCAACCTCCACCTCCCAGGTTCAAGCGATTCTCCTGCTTCTGCATCCTGAGTAGCTGGGATTACCAGTAGCTGCATCCTGAGTAGCTGGGATCCTGGTGTAGATGGGCACCCACCATCACGCCTGGCTAATTCTTTTTTGTATTTTCAGTGGAGATGGGTTTCACCATGATGGCCAGGCTGGTCTTGAATTCCTGACTTAGGTGATCCCAAAGTACTGGGATTACAAATATGAGCCACTGTGCGCCTGGCTCAGTGCTGTATTTTTGAGCTTTAACCCCAATGATTGATTTTATTTATTCAATAATTATTGAATAAATCAATTCAATACATAGATTATCATGTATTTAAGACGGAAAAGGAAATTTTTTTCTATTTTGTAGTTTTGAATATGCCCATAATTTGTTTGATGTGTTTTTTGCAGTGTCCATCTATGGAATTTGGTTTTATGATAAGGAAGAATGCCAAAGAATTGCAGAGCTTATGAAAAAGTAAGTGCTAAAAGGCTAAATATTTTTCAGGACCTGGTGCTTTCATTTGTATTTCTACAAAAGTATGTATGTAACTATACTATAATCTTAACAGAATATATCTCCACAGCAATTATTTTCACAGTGGTTAGGCAAACATTTAATATTAATTAATAAATGAGAAATAGACATAAGAAACAACTTGCCACATTTTTACTAGGTAATATTTATCATCTGGAATGACTCATATTTTCCTGTCTCTGTGAAATATATATGAATTGTTCCAGATGGCAGTTTTCTTTAATATTTTCATTTATAAATTAGCAATTCTTTGCTTTGAAAAGTTATCAACATGCCTGTCAGTAAAAAGAACATTCAGAGCCATCCTAAAAGCCTGCTCAGGATTCTGTAAAATCTTTCATTTCCTTCCTCCCCCAAATGCCTTCCTTTAACTGTTATACATGTTTGTGGGAGCTCAGAATTTCCTCCCATGTCTCAGACACTGAGTACTTAGGATAGTCTTTATTTTCAAACTTCTTAGAAATTGCTGAGTTACTATTAGTTTAGTGATCAGTCAACCATCTCTCTCTTCCTTGTTACTAGTATCTTTCTTTTTTTTTCTTGAGACGGAATCTTGCTTTGTCACCCAGGCTGAAGTGCAATGGCACAACCTTTGCTCACTGCAATCTCTGCCTCCTGGTTTCAAGTGATTCTCCTGCCTCAGCCTCCCGAGTAGCTGGGATTACAGGTGTGCACCACCGTGCCTGGCTAATTTTTTGTATTTTTAGTAGAGAGGGGGTTTCACCATGTTGGCCAGGCTGGTCTCCAACTCCTGACCTTGTAATCCACCTACCTCGGCCTCCCAAAGTACTGGGATTACAGGTGTGAACCACCACGCTCAGCCTAGTCTCTTTCTTTTAATCTCATGGTACCTTGTGATTTGTCCCATTCTGCATTTTGGGAAACTTTAAAATTGCTGTCTGTCTTTCCCACTCTTGGCTTCCCTGATTGCATTGAAAGGGGAGGGCTTGCTCTCTGCTCTGCAATTGGTTGACTGATCAATTCTTGAGCCGAGGGCCTGCTCATGGTGAGGCAGTTATTTCCCTGCCATCAATGGGGATGGGTAAGAGCCTCAGAGTGAGATGAGTTTCTTGCACGTGCTGTGTCACAGCCTGGGACTGGACACAGCCAAGCACATAGGATGGCTGCCACCACATGGGTCTGACACTGCAGCTCTGTCTGCAAAAGAATCAATCCCCACTTTTAAATCCTGGAGCAAGGAAATGACTAGAAAGTGACCTCATGGAAAGGAAAAACAGGGAGCACCTTTTAAGAAATAAGATAGATTCCTGAAAGTCTAGCTAGAGATAGCTAATTTTAGCTAAGTAGCTCAAGGTGCAGATGGTGATTAAGTGTATTCAAACTGTTTACCATTGTAACAGCTAGTTCCTAGAACAGTCATGTTACTGTAACTTGTGCAGCAGATAATAATAGTAAGATTTCATATAGATTAAAAAATACCCTGTAGCTCAGCCAAGAGGCCATGTTAAAGTTGTCAGCGTTCTGCAGTAATTACCCAACAGCTCGGGCAAGAAATTGATTATTTACTAGCAGTAAGCAGCTGATTTGCGTGAATTCAGACCCCCTCCCCAGTTAGAATTAAGTCTCTCAGTAAGTTCAGATCTTTTTTACCATAAAATTCATGGCAATAATAAGAATGTTAGCTGAAAGTCACAGCACATAAGGGGAACGTGTATTTTGCTAGGTGATGGGAGCAATCTGGTCTCTTCTGTATTATTTTTCAGGCAACAGAAGAACTCATTGCTCTAAGTGCTTTTTTAAATGGCCCCTCTTCTCAGGGTTAGAATGGAATCTTTACCATGTTTTGAAACTGCCAGAGAACTACAGGATTTGAGTTGCTAGAATCAACCTTGCTTTGACTTCAAGGCTGTATGTAAAGTGGGGGGTACTTTCCTCATTATTTCAGAACTTTAAATTGGGTTTCCTTAGCAGCTAATGAGAGCGTCCTTCTGAATGTACTATGTGAGGAGTTGGCAGACTTTTCTGAAAGGGATCAGAGAGTGAGTATTTTAGACTTTGCAGTCCATAGGATTTCTGTTCCAACTATAGAATTCCGCCTTTGTAATGCGAAAGCAGCCATAAACAATACGTAAACAGATGAGCATGGCTGTGTTGAGCACGGCTGTGTTTGTGACCTTCTTTACAAAAACAGGTGGTGGGCTGGAATTGCCTTGCAGGTTTGCTGACTCCTACCCTAGATTCACCTACGTAGTCAGTGAATTCAGGACCTCAACTCTCATTTTTCTCCTTTAAATTCCTAAGCAGCCTTATTTCTAATATGGTTGTAACAGGATGAAGACGACTAGGTGAGAACTGGGGTGGCTTTAAACACTGTTTGTATTGAATTGGTTTTTCTTGTGTGGATGTTCCCCCGTTTTTCTAGCCTAACTCAGTATGAACAGTTGAAAGCCCATCAGGGAACTGGAGCGGGAATCTCCCCAATGATCCTCAATTCAGGAGAGGGCAAAGAAGTAGATATTTTACGAATGCTCATCAAGGCCAAAGATGAATACACAAAGGTGAGTATTTGCCCTTCCTTGTGATGCATACACCCTTCAGTTCCGCAGTGGGAATATTCTTGTTTAGAAAGAGTAGGTGCTGTGGGTCCTGTGCCTTCCACCAAACAAAATTATATTACAAATAAAAAATCTTTATTTGCTTTTAGTAAGCTAAAGAAAATGGTTTGCCTTTAAGTGGATTAAAAAATAGCCTGAGAAATCAATAGCCTTCATATATACAAATAGAAGACTTACTGTAAGACCCCAATTTACAGTAGCAACAAATGAATATAAAATTCTTTGCAATAAAATTCACAAGAAATGGGTAAAACCTATATAAAGAAAATGTTTAAAAACTCCTGAAGGGCATGAAAAAAGATTTGAACAAACGGAAATATGTGCCCTGTTGTTGGATAAAAAGATTGAACATAAAGCTCTTAATTCTCCTTAAATCTGTACGTTTAAGGTGATCACTAAATAAATACCACTGGTTTGTTTTCCCCTCCCCCTCCGCTTCCCACTTCTCCCTTACTCTCTAATCCAGACAAGTTGACTGTAAGGATCATGAGAAGAAATATGCAAGAAAGAATAGCTGGGAAAATCCTGGCAAAGAAGAGTGATATTAGCAGGAGCTGGAGGTGGGGGAGATGAGAGGGTGATGGAGCAAGCTCTCCCTGATTTTAAAACACTGAAGCTTAAACATTTCAAACAGTATCATGTCATTGGTATTGATACCTAACAGCCCAATAGACCAATGGGACAGATTTAAGATTCTAAATCTAGGATTAAACCCAGTTGTGTAGGAAATCTAGGATATGATAAAGATGATGATCTCAAGTCAGCTATTTGAGTGAATTCTTAAATAAATGGTATTGGGGCAACTGGTAGCCATTTGGAAAAATACAAAATTGAGTCTGTACCTCATGCCATACACCAGGATAAATTCCAAATGTATTAGAAATTTAAATGTAAAAATATAATGATTCAGGTACCAGAAGAAAATTTGTATGGATTTCTTTATAATCTAGGAAAAGAGAAATCTTTCAGTTATGCCTTAAAACCCAAAAGCAATTCATTAAACTACATAAAAATAAAAATGTTTTATAAGGCTTAAATATAATGTAAGCAAATAGAAAGATACAAAAACAACTGCCCAAAAAATGTTTATACCAGAATAACAGGAAGTTATTTTATGAAGAGCTCCTAAAAATTGAGAAGTACAAAATTGACACTAGAAAAATGGGCAAAAATAATTTTTTTTTAAATTATAGAATTTGAAAACTAGCTGAAATAAATGTATGTAATTGAATATTATATTATGACATAATTAGTTAGTAAAAAATTAGAGTGACTTCAAAACCTGGTGCTTGAACTGAACACTCTTAGTGCGTTATATTTTAAGGATAAAAAGAACGGCAAGAAATTATAAACTTAATTCGTTGGTTTTATTGTTTGTAGTAATGTTTCCATTTTAATTTTTCTACTATTGTGGATATAATAAATAAGTTATATAAACATAGTTGGAACCAAAACCTTAGTGTAAGGGGAAAAAAATCAAATCCAATAAAGTTAAAACTGTATAAGATTAAGTAGAAATATCAGAATTAGATCATGTTTTGTTTCATAGGTATAGAAACAAAAAATAGAGTTTCTAACTCTTGCCCTGAAAGGACATAGACATAAAAGTGACTAACTCAGTAGCAATAAGCATCTATATCGCCCAGATTGTTATTTCTAAATAATACTTCTTTCTAAAAGGTATCAGGACTCTTTAAAGAAATTTCTGATTCCAGGTCTGGAATGGTAAAACCAGCAGGGTCATGTGAAAGGGCACAGTGATCAGCTTCAAGGATACTGACCAGATCATCATATTCTAACATCAACAGGAATGACTACAATGGATTAAAACACACTGAATGTATAAAAATTTACGAGTTCATGGTAATGAGAAAGAGAGCAGGCAAACCAAACATACAAAACAAAACAAAATAATTATTAGTTATCCTTTGAAGGTGCTAAGGCACCAACTCCTTCCTCTGAAAATTGGTAATTACTATAATGGGAATGAATTAAGCTTTTATCCTGCCTGTCCTAAAGGGACTAGATCTCAGAGTAATCAAACAGCCGTGGTCAATGAGGGAGAGCTCTTCTCTACCAAAGAACTCCAGCTAGTACATATGGAGCGAATAATAGAACTTAAAGACACTCTGCTTAAAATAATTGACTCAGGCAGTGATCATCAGTAATATTGATGTTATGGGAAAGGTTGATAGAAACTTGACAGTGGAAGATTCAGGCTGCCTCCACCTGAACCCCAGTGATTATCATTAAAAGTTAAATAACCAGACATTCTGGCTTCCCAATGTGATAAGATGTCGAATGGACAGCACCATCTTGAAATATTCTTGCCCAAAGAGTTGATCCTGAATCTCATTAAGCCTTGAGCTCTAACTTTTTAGTTTACAGAAAGTGAAAGTGGGTGGGGAGTGAGGGGAGAACTGGTAGAAAAACAAATTAAATGATGCCAAGAGGAAGAAATCAGAAAAACCCTGAATGAAATGGCACATATGGGCAGTTGGACAAGTTTCTTCAACATGCCTTCGCCTTGATTATGAGCTTCTTGAGTAAAAAGAACATCCTTTATTCACCTTTATATCCCTTGTTGTCTTCAAAGTACTTAGCACATGATGAGTGCTAAATAACGACTGTTGAATGAAGGACGGAATATTAATGTGAATGAGCCACAGTTTAATTATCCTCCTAGTGTGTGGCCTGAACAGAGATGCCTTAATCTCAGCTTCAGACAGTAACAGCTATTTCTATGTTCGTTTTGTGTTTTTTTTTTTAATTCTTCAAAAGTCATTAAAATGTATTATGATGACTTGGCAACTAGTTGAATAATTATTTAATTTATTAATTATACTACATTATGCACACTGAAGATTAATCTTTAAAAGGTAACATTTCTGCCCTCTGGGAACTTAATGTTCTGTGAAGACAGCATAACAATGGTAAATAAATAATAAGTACAAATATTTAACAAAATTATTTTCTTTTCTTTCCCTCCCTCCTCTCAACACACACATACTTTGTGTTGTTTGTGTTTTTTATCTTCTATATGTTACAATGTTTTGACATCTTAAAAACCTTTCTGGCTGGAGAGACTGCCCCTCCTAGGACCAGACAGTTTTCAGAGCTAGCAAAGGGCTTGGCCAGGAACACGTCTTTAATAGGCACACTAACCAATCCTGAGCCATACGTATCTCCTCTGTCTGGCCTGTACAATATTTCTCTGCCTTAATCATCCCAGGGCTAGGTACCCAGCAACTAGGAACCACTCATACAGTTTAGAGCCTGCTGGAGTTATTCAAACTGGATAATCTTAACCTGTTTACCATGCCCTACCTTGCCTTTTTTGAGGAAATCCAGTAAAGGCTCTAGCCTATGCCTTCCCCTTGCTGCTGAGCCCTGAGGCTTCCACATGTGGCCCTGGGCAGCGTGGCGTGCCTCTTGTCTTCAGGACCTGTGAATATAATAAACTTTGTTTTCCTGAGACTCTCCTGTGTCTCCTCTGTGGCCTCACCTGAGTGACCATCACATAAAAGAACAACACATACATACTCTCTGTCTCTCAGAAACACTCATACATGGTTCTGGAGATTTAATTTAGGCCATCACTTTATATTATACCTATATCTTGGAATATTTTCCCCTTATTTTATTTACCCTTCAGAATTTACATATCCTTTAAGCCTCAGTAAAAATGATACTTTTTACGTGGAGTTTTCCCAGATCCCTTCAGTCAAATTAATTATTCTTCCCAGTGAACTCAGTCTATTACTGTTTAAAACTTATTTTGTTCTTCCTCATTTATTACATTAAGTCAACTTATCTCAGTACACTGTAAACACTGTAAACGTTGAAGTTAAAACAATGTTCTGTTCATCTTTATGCCCTCACAGATTTGTTATAATGTTGACATGAAATACAGATACTTAATTTGTGTATAGACTGTGTTTTTCAATATATTTAAAAATCAAGGCCAGGCACGGTGGCTCAAGCCTGTAATCCCAGCACTTTGGGAGGCCGAGGCGGGTGGATCACGAGGTCAACAGATCGAGACCATCCTGGTCAACATGGTGAAACCCCGTCTCTACTAAAAATACAAAAAATTAGCTGGGCATGGTGGCGCGTGCCTGTAATCCCAGCGACTCAGGAGGCTGAGGCAGGAGAATTGCCTGAACCCAGGAGGCGGAGGTTGCGGTGAGCCGAGATCGCGCCATTGCACTCCAGCCTGGGTAACAAGAGCGAAACTCCATCTCAAAAAAAAAAAAAAAAAAAAAATCAAATATATGCTGTTATATGTGTAATGTCAATTGCTCCAACTGTGAAATAAATAATAGAAGAAATTATTTCTTCTTCCCTTAACAGCCAGATGATGTGATACAATGTTCCAGGACACCTGCATGATCAAGCTACTTTCCTAGTTGACATTTTTCTTGGTTTGTCATTGCCCAGTACAGGAACCCTTGGAGTCTTCAAGCTTTCCCTAAGATGGCCTCAGATTATTCTTCTAGCCCTACTACCCTCTACAAATGTTTGAAACTCCTGCCAAACAGAGTACCAATTTTGCTTCCTGAGAGTGCCTTTTCTCATACTGTTTTCTCCTCTTCTTCACCCATCAAAATATGATCAATCTTTCAGGGCCTGCTTCAAATGTTCTTTTTCCATCACCTTATTTCTGACCTGCCTAAGGAGGTGTGCATGCTCCCTGCTAGCTTCCAGAGCCTTAGGTTTGGAAGGAGCATTGCATCGCTTTCTTACATTCGTGCTGTCTGCACTCACACACACGTTTCAGAAAAAGTGGAGATCCTGAGTAGGGTGGTTCTGAGTAGATGAAGGGGGTTGAAATGGAAAGGTGATGAGAGAGAAAGAAAACAGAAGTTTTCTTCTGAGAGCTCTTTGGGAGGCGAGTCTCCATTGCTGAAAGTGTTCAAGAAGAGATTGAACGGTTACATATTGGTGATATGATAAAACAGTTTGGCTTGTGTTGGATAAGTATTAAACTAAAAGACTTCTGATATGAGTTTCAATGCTAGACCTATTTTTTTTGCAGTTTTTTTAAAGAAAAATTAATATTGAATATATTTATAGTATACAACATGATGTGTTGATATACATGTACATTATAGGATACCTAAATCAAACTAGTTAACATATGTATTACCTCCCATATTTATCATTTTTGTGTGGCAAAACAGTTAAAATCTACTCTTTAGCAACTTTCAGTATACAATATATATCGTTAGTAATTACAGTGGTCATGATACACAATAAATCTCCTGAAGTTATTCCTCCTGTCTGACTGAAATTTTGTATCCTTTGACCAACACCTCCGTAATTCTCCTACCCCCAAGCTCTGGCAACTACCAGTATACTCGGCCTCGAAGGATTCAACTTCTCTGGATTTTATGTATGAGTGAAATCATGCAGTATTTGCCTTTCCGTGCCTGGCTTATTTCACTTAATATAATGTCCTCCAGGTTCATTCATGTTGTTGCAAATGACAAAATTTCATTCTTTTTTAAGGCTGAATAGTACTCCATTGTGTATATGCACCACGTTTTCTTTATCCATTCATTCATTGATGGACACTTAGGTTTATTCCATATCTTGGCTCTTGTAATGTTGCAATGAACACAGGAATGCAGCTATCTCTTCAACATACCGATTTCATTTTCCTTGGATATGTACCCAGAAATGGGATTCTTCAATCACATGGTAGTTCTATTTCTAATTTTTTGAGGAGCCAACATACTGTTTTCCATAATAGCTGTACTGATTAATATTCCCACCAACAGTATACAAGGATTCCCTTTTCTTTACATCCTTGCCAACACTTATGTTTTGCCTTTTTTATGGTAGACATTCTACCAGGTTTGAGGTGATATCTCACTGTGGTTTTAATTTGCATTTCCCTGATGATTAGTGATGTCCAGCATTTTTTATATACCTGTTGGCCATGTGTATGTCTTCTTTTGAAAAATGTCAATTCAGGCCCTTTGTCTGTTTTTTGATTGGAACATTTGTTTTCTTACTGTTTGAGTTCTTTATATATTTTGGACATTAACTTCTTATCATATGTAAGGTGTGCAGGTATTTTCCTCCACTCCATAGGTCATCTCTTCACGCTGTGGTTTCCTTTGCTGTGGAACAGCCTTTTGGTTGATGTGATCTCAGTTGTCTATTTTGCTTTTGTTGCCTGTCTTTAGGGTCACATAACAAAAAAAAATCATTGCCCAGACCATTATCAGAGAGCTTTTCTCCTATGTTTTCTTCCAGTAGGTTTACAGTTTCAGGTCTTATGTCTAAGGCTCTCTAGAATTCTTAAATTTGCAAATATCCAAAGAAGTAAAAGTAGGACAAATGTTGAGTTACCCGTATATATGATATTGGTAAAGTGAAGTCTATCTAGTTTACAGGAAGTTGATAACATAATTTGAAAACCTTATTTCGGCCAAAATTTCATGCATTCTCTTTTGAGAAGTAACTTTCTGTGAATCTGCTGTAAAGTAGCAAAGATGTTAATTGGCGTTTCATCTCTTTTTATCTCCTCCCTATTCAATTCTAGTTGAGATGCAAGTGAACAATAAAATAACCAAATTTCAGTAAGAGCAAGAGCCAGGACCAGAAATGTTCTACAGGCTGCATAGTTAGGCTTGGAGTATTCAGAAGTGGATGATTTGTGTTTTGTGGCTTAAGACAAGAATTAGTGGCTCTTTTCTGGGTATAGCTATGAGTTATTTATGAAATTATAGAAATTTTTTTTGTTAAATGATAAAATTCAAAAGAATATAAAAAATAAAATCAATAATTCTATAACCTAAAGATAGAAACTTTTTATACTTTTACTGTATTTTGTTTCAGACATCTCTCTTGATATAAATACATATGTTCATGTATGTATGTGTTTGTGTGTGATTAAAATTGGATTATATGACATACTTTTTGAGGTTTTATTGTATTTTAGCCTCAGCATCCAACAGAGGAAGTTTTTGAGATTTTAAAGAAATGCCTCAGGTTTTCTGTGAAGAATCCATTACATACTTTTTCAAAAACTGTTTCTTCCCCCAGGGTTTTAAAAATATTTGGGTCGGGAAAGCACAGAAAATTAAACAACTGGAAAATGAGCTACAAAGCACTGAGGTGGATGATTAATTCTGAGCACTCTGATAAGAGGGAGCAATTGTTACATAAAAGCAAGGCTTTGTAGGTAGACAGTCATAGTGACACAGAAAACAGCTTCTGGAGATACATTTTGACTATGAAAAGCTATTAGGGTTATGCATATCAAGAGACAAAGCAGCCTCTTAGCCCATAAGAAAATGGGCATAGGGAAGCTGGGAAAAATCTGCTTTTCTTTGCCAGAAATTCAGTGTTTCTGAACATAGAAATAGACAATTGTGTAAGGGATTATACCTAAGCCTGTATGCTTATCTTGTCTTGGTTATCCATGTCTTGGGAAAGCCAGGCCAATTGGTTCATGCAGCCATTCCATCATTCACCTAAGAAGAATTGGAGATAACACTTTATGACTTATAAAGTGATTGCACATCCCACATAGTACTTGTGCCAAATATACGAATTATTGATAGAATGCCTGGAAGAAAAGATTTAATCTTTTGTATGGTTAACCTTACATACAGTGCACACAGTGGTCATAGATGCCACACCCCCAGATCGCTGCATTAGAAAACACACCCTGATAACTGTAAAGCACATTGGGAATGTTGGGTTCCCAAGGGACAAGATTGTGTTTACATTTCATTTCACGTCAGGTACAGTGTGGAATGTTTTGGGGCCTGAGGCCTTGAGTGTACAGTGGAAACTAATGATGCTTCAGAGAGTCCCATAGTACAAAAGGCAGCATTTTACATTGTTTTATTTAGTGTTTTGGCAAACTAGACACCAATATCATTGCTGTGCTCTTTTGTTATGAATCTGACTGTGTTAGCAATTGCATCGTTGGTTAATGTATGATAATGAGTCAGTGTTTGAAATGATGAGATTTGTCGCTTTTCTCTTTCTCTGCAAAGTTCTAATTTGTAGTAAGTGGCTCAGAACACTCAGATTTGAATTATTCTGTTTATGCAAGAAGACATTTATTAAATAAAGATGATGTTAGTAATTTTTAAATCAGTGATTTGCATCAGCTTTTTCATTTCTATAGACCATAAAAGGTTGAGTTACTTTGATGAATGTACTCAGCTACTCTCCAATTTTAAGTCAACTGCTTAAATTGTCATGTTATTTAAGAAAGAGTTTCTATAATTGTTTATTATTGAAAAGCATTAGCCTGCATGTATTTAAATGTATAGTCAATATATTAAGCATGGATATATATACAGCCTTTCAATTAAACAGGTGTCTAAGAACCCCTTGGTCCTGCGGCTGGTGTTAGTAGTAATATTTAGAGCACTGAATTGTCCAACTAAAAAAATTAAATTAGAACTTGATTTATACTCAAACATAGCTGTTAGAGAAATTTAAGGGATCTTCCTTTGTGCATGAAAATCTATCCAAAACAGGCATCTACCAATTAGATAAGAAGTAAAAAGGTAGTCATTTTAAAAGACTAAAGCTTTTTGAAGCCAAAAATGAGGTGGTTGTTGTTTTTTTCTATTTCAGTGTAAAACCTGTTCTGAGCCAAAAAAGATAACCAGTTCATCTGCCATCTATGACAACCCCAATCTCATCAAACCAATTCCAGTGAAACCCAGTGAAAACCAGCTACCGCATATACCTCAGCCCAGCCAGGTACAGAGTCCTCTGCTTGTCATATTCAGTGTGTCTCTAGAATTCTTAAAGAACTTTGACCCAGAATATAATCAGAGGAGGGCCTGGTGTTGCTGAAGAATGCTTTCAGGTAAACCCAAGAAAGAGAAATTTCAAAATATAGATTTTTTTCATTATTAATCATTTACTCTTCCTAGAAGAGGGTTAAAATTTTTACTTTTGTAATATAGCACATACTGTGCTAATCTCTTGTGAACTTGAACTCCTTAAGAGATGATGTATTTTTTAAAAAACAACAAGCCAGCACAGTGCTCAAGCCTGTAATCCCAGCACTTTGGGAGGCTAAGGCAAGAGGATCACTTGAGGCCAGAAGTTTGAGAGCAGCCTGGGCAACATGTAAGATCCCATCTCTACAAGAAAATTAGCCAGGCATGATGGCATGTATCTATAGTCCTAGCTACTCTGGAGGCTGAGACAGGAGGATCACTTGAGCTCAGGAATTTGAGGCTGCAGTGAGCTGTGATGCACCACTGCACCCCATCCTGGGCAAGAAAGCAAGACCTTGTCTCAAAAAACAAAAATCAGAAAACACCCTAGTAAACTAATAACATTGTCAGAGATCACAGAAACATTACCCATTGGGTCCGTATTCTTCTGGGACAGGTGGTTTCCCGAGGCCACCTGAGAGAACAACAACCAAGGCAACAAAACTGAGTTTAACACGTCTGAGCACCTCCTCTGTGCCAGATGCAATGCCCGCACTATAGACTGGGGTAGCTGCTGCAGAGACCTCAGAGTCCAGAGGAGTGATAGAAAATTCCTCTTCAGACAGGATGACCTGTTACTGAATTTGCAATCTAAATTAAAAACATTACAGCAGCTTTTGTATTAGTGTATGTATACATATTTCAGAATAGTATAGCCATGACAAAAATTGTCAATCTGTAGGTGCCATTAATGATTATAAATATAATATTGCTGTATCATTTTGTCATGGCTATGACTAGTTAGAAAGATTTTCTTAAAGGAATTAGTTTAAATCAATTTTGAAAATGAACATGGAGCCAAAAGACACAAAGACTAGTAATGAAAATCTTATATTGAATTTTTTAAAAAAGTAAGTCTTTTCTAATTTTTTAGCTTTCTTTTTATTGCTTGTTTTCCATCAAAAGTTTTTATTATATTTTAATAGAGCGACCTGAATATAAAATAATTTTAAAATGAAGCTCATGTTTTCTTTTTGAGATAGGGTTTTATTCCTGTTGCCGGGCGGGAGTGCAGTGGCACCGTCTTGGCTCACTGCAACCTCTGCATCCTGGACTCAAGTGATCCTCCCACCTCAGCCTTCCAAGTAGCTGGGACTACAGGCTTGTGCTGCTATGTTGGCAATTTTTGTATTTTTTGTAGAGATGGGGTTTTGCCATGTTGCCCAGCCTGGTCTTGAACTCCTTAGCTCAAACAGTCTGCCCACCTTGGCCTCCCAAAGTGCAGGAATTACAGGCATGAGCCACTGTGCCTTGTGTTTTGTTAGTGCAACTATGCAGAAAACAACAGAAAGAGGTAGAGAGCAGGAAGGAAGTAGCTTTGTAAGTGTCTGAGCCAAGGTAGATTTTATGTATCCAAGGACTCTTCAAACCCTACCGTTATATATTTGAAAGGATCAAGTTATATTAAAAGTCTTCCGTTTCTTTCCAGCCCTAGATTTCTATAATTCTGTGAAAAGCTACTAGAAATTCAGAAATTCTCATATTCCTTCTCATATTACTCTGCAGGCTTAGATGGGCTTCCTATTGAAGAGATTGTGTATGTTTTTAGTGCATATAATTTCCTACCAAGGTGGTTTCCAATCTGTGAAACCCCAGGCCCTCGAAGATCCTATACCTGATTTTTCAGTCAACAGATACTAAAATATAACAACTGTCTTGGGAGTGCAAGGGGAGCAGGCTATGAAAAATTTTGACATTAAAAAAGGAGTCTCATTTTTAAAGTTGATTATATGATTTTCATTCCCTCTAATCGATCCTTTGTAAATAGAGTAAGTCATCAGTTAGGTAAGTTAGGTTTCATAGCACTCCCTCAAATAACCAAATTGTTTGCAGACTCATCTCAGATATCTTTATTTTTTACAGACCTTAGACCCTGAACCCCAGCACTTATCCTTGACAGCTCTGTTTGGGAAGCAGGACAAAGCTGCATGTCAGGAGACTGTAGAGCCTCCACAGACCCTCCACTACCACCACCAGCTGCAGCAACAGCAGCCGCAAGAGAAGCTTCCAATTAGGCAGGGGGCTGTTCGCTCCCTGTCCTATGAGGAACCCAAAAGACACTCGCCCCCCGTTGAGAAGCAGCTCTGTCCGGCGATTCAGAAACTCATGGTCAGGAACACAGACCTCCACCCATTGTCAGAGCTGCCTGAAAACCGGCCCTGTGAAAATGGCAGTTCCCATTCTGCAGGAGAAGTTTTTAGAGGACCTGTCCAGCCAGGGTCTCCTCACAACACTGGGACTTCTTGTGGTATACAAAATGCTTCCAGAACTCAGAACCTGTTAGAGAAACTTCACAGTACCCCACTGGGGGCTGGAAACAAGTGTGACCCTAGTACACCAACACCTGCCAGCTCAGCCGCGCCGAACCGCAGCAGAGCTCCCACTTCTGTCACCCCTGTGGCTCCAGGAAAGGGTCTGGCTCAGCTACCACAGGCCTATTTCAATGGCTGCCTTCCACCTCAGACAGTAGGACATCAGGCTCATGGAAGAGAACAGTCCACACTCCCAAGACAAACACTCCCCCTCTCTGGTAATCAGAGTGGCAGTTCCGGAGTGATCTCCCCTCAAGAGTTGCTGAAGAAGCTTCAGATTGTGCAGCAGGAGCAGCAGCTGCATGCCTCTAACCGGCCAGCCTTGGCCGCTAGGTTTCCTGTGCTCACTCAGAGCTCTAGAACAGGAAAACCCTTGGAATCCTGGCTCAGCAAGACATCCAGCACAGAACAGCAGACTCCTCTTTTTCAGGTAAATATGTACCAGGGGCAAAATAAAACAGCCTGGCAGCATAGAAAGACTTTGTCTCTACAAAAACAAAAAACAAAGTTAGCCAGGCTTGGTGTCTCACACTTACAGCCTCAGCTACTTGGGAGGCTGAGGTGGGAGGATCCCTTGAGCTCAAGAGGCAGAGGTTACAGTGAGCCATGATCGTGCCACTGTACCCCAGCCTGGGTGACAGAATAAGACCCTGTCCGTTAAGAAAAAAAAAAGAGACGAAAAGGTATTACTATAGTGCAGTGAAATTTAGAGTTCACTTCTGTGCTGTAAGGACCATGTATCATGTACATTTCTGTTTGGAGCAGGGTGCCAGAAGCCACATCTGTGCATCTTGATTGCCCGAACTTTCTACCTGAAAGGAGAATCTTCACTTTGGCTAACAATGTGATAACCTCCCCCTGCCTTTTTGAGAGCGTTTACTTGTAGAGTTAAATTGTCATAA
Source organism: Sapajus apella (assembly GCF_009761245.1). NCBI lineage: Eukaryota > Metazoa > Chordata > Mammalia > Primates > Cebidae > Sapajus > Sapajus apella. Next base: position 3,281,629 of record NW_022437026.1, on the reverse strand, counting down.
TGTTAGGAGGTCTGAAGACCAACATAGACATGGGAAAAAAGCCTCATCTTTGACTGTAGGAACATAGTATGGTCTGCTTTGAAATCAGTCTAGAATACTGAGCATCTGACCTCCTCTGGTGTTTCAGTCTACAGTAAATTATTGCTTATTCACTTATTTAGTAAATATTTTTGAACACTTACTACATGTCAGGCATTGTCTACATGTGGGTACAAAATGATGAAGAAAACAGACTCCTTACCTCTACCCACAGCCCATGCTCTAGGTTCTTGAAATAAACAGAAAGCAGCATATTTCCTCCTTAAAGGCGCAGCCTATTTTTATCTTTCTCAGCATCATCAGTATAGCCTAATGAAGATCAGGAGAGATATGCATGCCACCCACCTCTACCCCCCACACAAACTGCCAGAGAGGGAAAATAGGACCATTTTTAGAAGTATCCTGTCCTTTAGGGAAGATGCTTCTCCATGTCTATCACTGACTTGGGACAGTGAGGAAACCACAAGCTTGATCGTCTGCCTGTGGGTAACATCTGGAGATCTGACACTGAATTGTTTTCCCTTTGGATTGGAACACATGTATTGAAAGTACATTGGGTTTAAAAATTGGAAGGTTCTCCCTGTGTATCACATACATAATCGCTGGCCTTTCATCATGTTTTGTTATGTACCTTTTTTTTTTTTTTTTTTTTTTGAGACACGGTTTCACTCTTGTTGCCCGGGCTGGAATGCAATGGTGCGATCTCAGCTGACTGCAACCTCCGCCTCCCAGGTTCAAGCGATTCTCCTGCCTCACTCTTTCGAGTAGTAGAGATTACAGGCACCTGCCACCACATCCAGCTAATTTTTTGTATTTTTTTTTAGTAAAGACGGGGTTTCACCATGTTAGCCAAGCTGGTCTTGAACTCCTGACCTCAGGTGATCCATCCACCTTGGCCTCCCAAAGTGCTGGGATTACAGTTGTGAGCCACTGTGCCCGGTCTATTATGTAACTTATAACAGTTTTTCAAAAATCTATCACTTTTGGCCAGGCACAGTGGCTCATGCCTGTAATCCCAGCACTTTAGGGGGTTAAGATGGGAGGATCGCTTGAACCCAGGAGCTTCAGACCAGCCTGGGCAACATAGTGAGACCTTGTCTCTATAAAATTTTTTTGTTTTTGATTAGCCGGGTTTGGTGGCGTGCCACCATGGTCCCAGCTACTTGGGAGGCAGGAGGGGGAAGATCGCTTGAGCCCAGGAGGTTGAGACTTTACTGAGCCATGTTCACACCACTGTACTCCAGCCTGGACAACAGAGTGAGACCCTGTCTCAAAACAAAACATTCCATTTTTTGAAAAGAAAGATCTTGGGCATGTACCAAAAGTCTTTGTGAGCCCCTGAGTCAAAGTGTTCTCCTTTATTATTTATTAACATCCCTAATCTGAGTACTGGCTGCTATAGAAACAATATTCATAACTCCTGCTCCCCCTCATTTCAGTGTTATTGTCCCTCTTTTAAAAACGTCTGCTTTTTTTCTCTTTGATGATTTAGAATTAGAAGCAGGGAATGAATATAGTCTGACTTACATTTCTAATGTACAACTCCTTTGACTTTTCAGTACTCACAAATATCAAGAGCCGAGTGAGGAAGGCGTGCATTTCAGCAGCCCACGCTGTGCACAGAATGCTTGACTCCTCCTCCGGGGAGCATCGCTGCTCAGCACCGCTCCTCGAAATGTCACGTAGGGACAAGTTAAAAGAAACAGCCTGCCTTCCTCTAGGCCAACTTCTGCTCAAAGAGGTGCTAAGGGAGTGATTATAGAATTACAGCAACTTCTAGCTTGCTGGCCTCTGTGCCTCCCTCTCAGGAGCTCTTCTGGGGAGTTAGGAGGCTGATAAATAACATTCTTTTTTTTCCCTGAGTTAGAAGCAAATGATAGCTGTAGGAGTCAGTCAGCTAAGGATCAAAATGTCACTTGCATAACTGAAAGGGCTGTTAGAAAACTTGGTTTCAGGTCTGTTTGCCAAGGGAGTTAGAATCACCAGACAGACAAGGCCATGGCAGGGCTGAGCAACAGGCGGCACGTCTGCTGCAGAAGCTAAAGATGCGGGCTCTGCAGGCAGGCAGATCCTGTCAGGGAAGAACCCAGAAAGGGTGGAGCCACACATCACTCTCCCTCCCAAAGAGAAGTGCGTGAGGCTGCAGGAGGGGCAGGGAGTTGCTGTCATAGCACCTTCTGTGCTCCAGGGTCAGGAGGGGAAATGGGTAGGCCCCTATCAAGTAAGGGTTGCAGCTCACATAGGTTGTGAGACCTTTAAGTCAGAGTCATGACAGGTCCGAGGAAAAGGCCAGTAGTCCTAAATGCAGATTGCCAAATACTGGCAGTCAGCCTGAAAAATAAACTGTCACTCAGAGGCCAGGCTTCATATGCAGTGGGAACAGCAGTCACCACAGCACACCATACCAGAGCTGCTCAGTGATGCCAGAGGAAGGTGCACGGAGAGTGGAACAAGAATCAGTTACGCGTAGACTATTCTCAGCTAGGGAAGCTGTGCACAGGGAATGCTTAGATCACCCGCATCCACTGCTGCAAGCTGTCATGCCGTGAGCTGCTCCTGACCCCACCCTGTGTGTATTTGCTGTGAGCAGGTCATCTCACCTCAGCGCATCCCTGCTACAGCAGCTCCTTCTCTGCTCATGTCCCCCATGGTGTTCACACAATCCACCTCCGTCCCACCAAAAGAAAGGGAGAGCGGCCTCTTGCCTGTGGGAGGCCAGGAGCTGCCTGCTGCCGCCACCAGCCTCCTCCTGCCCATGCAGAGCCCAGAGCCCTCCTTGATCACCAGCAGCCCACTCACCAAGCTCCAGCTCCAGGAAGCACTGCTGTACCTCATCCAGGTAAGCGGGCACGTCGTCTCCCTTTGCACCTGACCACACCTGTTGGCTTCCTGGCTGTGACTTTGATATAAAGACTTGGCCATGGCCTGCTTAGCTTCCCTGAGAGTAACAGGTGTGTGTAACAACTCATCCTGACCCCAGTGGCTCTGTGCTCATTTAGCTCGGTGTTATTTAGAATACCAAGTGTGGCTTTGGGTGTCTCAGCTCTTTAAGGATTTTGTCTTGACAGCTGTCTTTGACAGCTGTCACCTGTCAGAAGAGAAGGAAGCATACGCTGGTGGTTAAGCAGTCTCTGAGAAGACCCTGGGTGCTGCCGGGGGCCCGGACAGAAAACTCACCATTGGGAAGTAGAGGTGGGAGCAGTCCTGGGCAAGGGCCATCTGCCGAGTGGGGAACAGGTCACTGAGCGAGTGGAAAACAGGGAGGGAAGCAAGTAATGGCCGTGGCTGCTGCAGGTGCGTTTTACAAGTCATTTTGAAATCTGCTCATTAGGATGGGATGGAACGACAGGACTCCTTGTGAGCCGCTTGTCTCACTTGTCTATGAAATTGTGAAATAATAGTGAGCACAGTAACAGCTAACACCCCATAGAGCTGGTGCCAGGCCCTGTTTTAAGTGCCACACACATATTAACTTATTCACTCCTCACACAACAACCCTGTTATTTTTCCTATTCTACAGAAAAGGAAAGTGAGGCTAAGCAACTGGTGAGGCAAGCAGCTCGTTCATAACACAGCGGGGATGCTCCATGCTGCCATGTGGCTCAGCTGCCCATCTGTGCTGCATGTGAGCTCCTGCTACCGTGCAGGCCCCTAGCCTGGCCCCTGAGTGCCACTTCCCATGTGCTGTCCCATGGGCCATGCTATCCACATGAATGTTACCAGGGACCAGCCTCAGGAGAACATTCAGCACAGGTGCCCCAGCAAAGCACACCCAAAATATAAATGGTAGGCCTTGAAAAGTGGAATATAGGTGTCTTTTTGGTAGATAGTTGTTAAGAAAATTTCTGCGGCACTTTGCTTAAGCATCAGGTGGCCTTTAGAGAGCAGGCTAGCCCTTCTGCGGTTGTCTTGTCCTACTCAAAAAGACATTGGTCTCTATTAGTAAAACATTTTTTAAAAGCCTACAAGTTGGCCAGGCGAAGTGGCTCCTCACACCTGTACTCCCAGCACTTCGGGAAGCCAAGGTGGGAGCATTGCTTGAGGCCAGGAACTCAAGATCAGCCTGAGCAACATAGTGAGACTACAAAGAAGGAAACCGTTTGAGAGAGAATGAAAGGAATGGGCTAGAAAACAGCAGAAGTGTAGTAACGATCAGATATAAAGAAGGTCAGCAGCAAATAACTGAGCCTTACTAATTAATAAATAAATGTCAGGATAAAAAATATTTGCCACCTTTTAAAGCTATTCCTGGTAAGCTCATGAGGAATTAGAAAGGACGTCTATGAACTTCTTTACTTTGAGCAAATTTCTTCAGTTTGAATTTAAAAGATCCATATGTTTTTCTGGCTCATTCCATTCAGATCACATTGTCTTGAGACTCTGTTAGTCCAGAGTAGTTGCTGAACACGGCTGGTTAGAAATTACATTCCCCCTCGCTCCATGTCGGAATGCATTTTACTTCTTCCTGTGTACTAGACCTCATCTTCCCAGTCACTCAAAATGGTCTGTTTTTAGTCTCTGCCTCTTGTTAGGATGCAGCCTCATGCATAGGAACTTTGTGACTACTTTGTAGGAAAAAAAGGGATAACATCACTCTCTTCATTGCATGAAAATAATGCTAACTCTGTGTGGGGTGCCAAGAGGGAATGAAGGGGGAATGTGAAGTGTGGGTGAATTACTAACGCTGCAAAGAATTTGAGTGGGAAGGAGAAGCCTCTAGAATTAAAAAATGAAGAAACCCACTGATTAGACCATGATTCCCACTCTTGGCCAGGCAAAAGAGCCCAGAGACTACCAGTCTTATTCCTGCCCACTTGCCAAGGCCAGAAATTTTCCATAACTTATGGAAAGACTTACATGGACTTTGATGAAGTACTGATGAAGCATATTGGAAGTAAAATCCTAAGTAATGCCCAAAACAAAGTAAACACATTGTAGGTGACGTGGAGAGCCTTTAAAAACCACGGTGGCTCATGCCTGTAATCCCAACACCTGGGGAGGCCAGGAGTTCGAGACCACCCTGAGCAACATATTGAGACCCTGCCTCAACAAAAAACTGACAAAGAAAAGCCAGGTATGATGGCACACACCTTGTAGCCCTAGCTACTTGGGAGGCTGAGGTGGGAGGACTCCAGGAGGTTGAGGCTGCAGTGAGCTATGATGGTGATACTGCACTTTAGCTTGGTTGATGGAGTGAGACCCGGTCTCAAAAACAAAACAAAACAAAAAAACACACCACAGCAATCTCTTAACCAAACTTTGAGACCACTGACTTGGATCATGTCCTCCTAACTCCTCTGTCTGCTGAGGTCCCTTGTCTTTTCATGCAGCAGACCCAGGCTGTTCTTGAGTAAACCTTGCTCCATGCTGCCATGTGGCTCGGCTGCCCACCTGTGCTGTATGTAATGAGCTCTTGCTACTGTGCATACTGACCGTCGAAAACCAGCAGCTCTGTCCGGCCTTGCCTCAACCCCACATAACATTCACACGTGCAATTAAAAACCACCAGCTGTTAGATCAGACAGGGAGAGATGAGCCTCTCAGTGTCCAAATGCTGGTTCAGCTCTAAGACAGAGGAAGCCTTTTGTGTCTGCCAACCAAGTTGCATTCTCTTGGGTCTTTCTATTTGTTTTCCAGAACGACGACAACTTCTTAAATATAATCTATGAAGCCTATCTCTTCAGCATGACTCAAGCAGCCATGAAAAAGACTATGTGAGAGCAAGTCCTTTTAAAACTGATTTTCAAGGTCCTTCTAGAACTCCGGCACAAGGTTCTTTCACGTCAAGTTTTGTTTCCTTCAATGTTTCTGCCTTTTATTTTAAAAAAGTATGTATAATATGAAGTAAAATGTTTCAGACTTTTTTTTCTAGTCAGGTGGAGTTTTTTAATTAAGTTCTGGGATACATGTGCAGAATGTGCAGGTTTATTACATAGGTATACACATGCCATGGTGGTTTGCTGCACCTATCAACCCGCCATCTACATTAGGTATTTCTCCTAACGCTATCCTTCCCCTAGTCTCCTACCCCCAACAGGCCCTGGTGTGTGATGTTCCCCTCCCTGTGTCCATGTGTTTTCCTTGTTCAACTCCCACTTGTGAATGAGAGCATGTGGTGTTTGGTTTTCTGTTCCTGTGTTACTTTGCTGAGAATGATGGTTTCTGGCTTCACCCATGTCCCTGCAAAGGACATGAACTCATCCTTTTTTGTGGCTGCATAGTATTCCGTGGTGTATATGTGCTACATTTTTTTATCTGCTCTATCATTGATGGGCATTTAGGTTGGTTCCAAGTCTTTGCCATTGTGAATAGTGCTGCAATAAACATACATGTGCATGTGTCTTTATAGTAGAATGATTTATAATCCTTTGGGTAAATACTCAGTAATGGAATTGCTGGATTAAATGGTATTTCTAGTTCTAGATCCTTGAGGAATCGCCACACTGTCTTCCACAATGGTTGAACTAATTTACACTCCCACCAACAGTGTAAAAGTGTTCCTATTTCTCCACATCCTCTTCAGCATCTGTTGTTTCCTGACTTTTTAATGATCACCATTCTAACTGGTGTGAGTTGGTATCTCAATGTGGTTTTGATTTGTATTTCTCTAATGACCAGTGATGATGAGCTTTTCTTCATATGTTTGTTGGCCACATAAATGTCTTCTTTTGAGAAGTGTCTGTTGATATCCTTCACCCACTTTTTGATGGAGTTGTTTTCTTCTTGTAAATTTGTTTAAGTTCCTTGCAGATTCTGGATATTATCCCTTTGTCAGATGGATATTGCAAAACATTTCTCCTACTGTGATGATAATTTCTTTTGCTGTGCATAAGCTCTTTAGTTTAATTAGATCCCATTTGTCAATTTTGGCTTTTGTTGCCGTTGCTTTTGGTGTTTTAGTCATGAAGTCTTTGCTGTGCTTATGTCCTGAATGGTATTGCCTATGTTTTGTTCTAGGAATTTTATGGTTTTAGGCCTTATGTTTAAGTCTTTAGTCCATCTTGAGTTAATTTTTGTATAAGGTGTAAGGAAAGGGTCTAGTTTCAGCTTTCTGCACATAGCTAGCCAGTTTTCTCACCATCATTTATTAAACAGGGAATCCTTTCCCATTGCTTTTGTCAGGTTTGTCAAAGATCAGATGGTTGTAGATGTGTGGCATTATTTCCAAGGCCTCTGTTCTGTTCCATTGGTCTATATATCTATTTTGGTACCAGTACCATGCTGTTTTGGTTATTGTAGCCTTGTAGTATAGTTTGAAGTCAGGTAGCATGATGTCTCCAGCTTTGTTCTTTTGCTTAGGATTGTCTTGGCTATACAGGATCTTTTTTGGTTCCATATGAAATTTAAAATAGGTTTTTTCTAATTCCATGAAGAAAGTTCATGGTAGCTTGATGGGGATAGCATTGAATCTATAAATTACTTTGGGCAATATCGCCATTTTCATGATATGATTCTTCCTATCCATGAGCATGGAATGTTTTTCCATTTGTTTCTGCCCTGTCTTACTTCCTTGAACAGTGATTTGTAACTATCCTTAAAGAGGTCCTTCACATCCCTTGTAAGTTGTATTCCTAGGTATTTTATTCTCTTTGTAGCAGTTGTGAATGGGAGTTCACTCATGATTTGACTCTCTGTTTGTCTATTATTGATGTATAGGAATGCTTGTGATTTTTGCACATTGATTTTGTATCCTGAGACTTTGCTGAAGTTGTTTATCAGCTTAATGAGATTGTGGGCTGAGACAATGGAGTTTTCTAAATATATAATCATGTCATCTGCAAACAGAGATAATTTGACTTCCTCTCTCCCTATTTGAATATCCTTTATTTCTTTCTCTTACCTGATTGCCCTGGCCAGAACTTCCAATATTATGTTGAATAGGAGTGGTGAGAGAGAGCATCCTTGTCTTATGCCAGTTTTCAAAGGGAATGCTTCCAGCTTTTTTACCCATTCAGTATGATATTGGCTGTGGGTTTGTCATAAAGAGCTCTTCTTATTTTGAGATACATTCCATGAATACATAGTTTATTGAGTTTGGTTTTTGAGTTTTCCTTTTCTAGCATGAAGTGGTGTTGAATTTTATTAAAGGCCTTTTCTGCATCTATTGAGCTATTCATGTGGTTTTTGTCATTGGTTCTGTTTATGTGATGGATTACGTTTATTGATTTACGTATGTTGAACTGGCCTTGCATCCCAGGGAGGAGGCCAACTTGACTGTGGTGAATAAGCTTTTTGATGTGCTGCTGGATTCGGTTTGCCAGTATTTTATTGAGGATTTTTGCATTGATGTTCATCATGGTTATTGGCTTGAAATTTTCTTTTTTTATTGGGTCTCTGCCAGATTTTTGTATGAGGATGATGCTGGCCTCATAAAATAAGTTAGGGAGTCCCTCTTTTTCTATTGTTTGGAATAGTTTCAGAAGAAATGATACCAGCTCCTCTTTATACCTGTGGTAGAATTTGGCTGTGAATCCTTCTGGTCCTGGGCTTTTTTTGGTTGGTAGACTATTAATTGCTGCCTCAACTTCAGACCTTGTTATTGGTCTATTCAGGGATTCGACTTGTTTATGGTTTAGTCTTGGGAGGGTGTATATGTGCAGGAATTTATCTATTTCTTCTAGATTTTGTAGTTTATTTGCATAGAGTATTTATAGTATTTTCTGATGGTAGTTTGTATATCTGTGGGATCAGTGGTGATATCCCCTTTATCATTTTTTATTGTGTCTTTTCTTCTGTCTTTTCTTCTTTATTAGTCTGGCTAGTGGTCTATCTATTTTGTTAATCTTTAAAAAAAAAAAAAAAAAAAAAAAAAAAAAAAAAAAAACAGGTCCTGGATTCATTTATTTTTTTTTTTTTTGAAGGGTTCTTCATGTCTCCGTCTCCTTCAGTTCTGCTCTGATCTTGTCTTCTGCTAGCCTTTGAATTTGTTTGCTCTTGCTTCTCTGGTTCTTTTAATTGTAATGTTGGCATGTCGATTTTAGATCTTTCCCGCTTTCTCCTGTGAGCATTTAGTACTATAAATTTCCCTCTAAATACTGCTTTAACTGTGTCCCAGAGTTTCTGGTGCATTGTGTCTCTGTTCTCACTGTTTTCAAAGAACTTACTTATTTCTGCCTTAAATTCATTATTTACCCAGGAGTCACTCAGGAGCAGATTGTTCAGTTTCCGTGTAGTTGTGCAGTTTTGAGTGAGTTTCTTAATCCTGAGTTCTAATTTGATTGCGCTGTGGTCTGAGAGACTGTTTGTTATGATTTCTGTTCTTTGCATTTGCTGAGGAGTGATTTACTTCCAGTTATGCGGTCAGTTTTAGAATAAGTGTGATGTGGTGCTGAGAAGACTGTATATTCTATTGATATGGGGTGGAGAGTTCTGTAGATGTCTTTAAGGTTCACTTGGTCCAGAGCTGAGTTCAAGTCCTGAGTATCCTTGTTAATTTTCTGTCTCATTGATCTATCTAATATTGACAGTGGGGTATTAAAATCTCCCACTATTATTGTGTGGGAGTCTAAATCTCTTTTTAGGTCTCTAAGAACTTGCTTTATGAGTCTCCTGTATTGGATACATATGTATTTAGGATAATTAGCTCTTCTTGTTGCATTGATCCCTTTACCATTATGTAATGCCCTTCTTTGTCTTTTTTGATTTTTGTTGGTTGAAAGTCTGTTTTATCAGAGACTACGATTGCAACCCCTGCCTTTTTTTTTTTTTTTTTTTTTTGGCTTTCCATTTGCTTGGTAAATATTTGACCGTCCCTTTATTTTGAGCCTATGCATGTCTTCGCACGAAATGGGTTTCCTGAATACAGCACGCCGATGGGTCTTGACTCTTTATGCAATTTGCCAGTCTGTGTCTTTTAATTGAGGCATTTAGCCCATTTACATTTAAGGTTAATATTGTTATGTGTGAACTTGATCCTGTCATCATGATGCTAGCTGGTTATCTTGCCCATTAGTTGATGCAGTTTCTTCATAGTGTCGATGGTCTTTACAATTTGGTATTCTTAGCACTGGCTGGTACCAGTTTTCCTTTCCATATTTACTACAGAGTGGACTCCAGCAAACTCCAGCAGACCTGCAGCAGAGGGGCCTGTTAGAAGGAAAACTAACAAACAGAAAGGAATGGCATCAACATCAACAAAAAGGACATCCACACAAAATCCCCATCCAAAGGTCACCAGCATCAAAGACCAAAGTTAGATAAATCCATGAAGATGAGGAAAAGCCAGTGCAAAAAGATTGAAAATCCCAAAAACCAGAAGGCCTCTTCTCCAAAGGATCACAACTCCTCACCAGCAAGGGAAGAAAACTGGATGGAGAATGAACTTGATGAATTAACAGAAGTAGACTTCAGAAGATGGGGAATAACAAACTCCTGTGAGTTAAAGGAGCATGTTCTAATCAAATGCAAGGAAGCGAAGAACCTTGAAAAAAGGTTAGAGGAATTGCCAACTAGAATAACCAAGTTAGAGAAGAACATAAATCACCTGATGGAGCTGAAAAACACAGCACAAGAACTTCATGAAGCATACACAAGTGTCAGTAGCTGGATTAATCAAGGGGAAGAAAGGGTATCAGAGATTGAAGATCAACTTAATGAAGTAAAGCATGAAGACAAGATTACAGAAAAACAAATCAAAAGGAATGAACAAAGCCTTCAAGAAATACGGGACTATGTGAAAAGACCAAACCTGCGTTTGATTGGTGCACCTGAAAGTGATGGGGAGAATGGAACGAAGCTGGAAAACACTCTTGAGGATATTATCCAGGAGAACTTCCCCAACCTAGCAAGACAGGTCAACATTCAAATTCAGGGAATACAGAGAACACCACAAAGATACTCCTTGAGAAGAGCAAACCCAAGACACATAATCGTCAGATTCACCAGGGTTGAAATGAAGGAAAAAATGCTAAGGGCAGCCAGAGAGAAAGGTCGGGTCACCCACAAAGGGAAGCCCATCAGACTCACAGTGGATCTCTCTGCAGAAACCCTACAAGCCAGAAGAGAGAGGGGCCAATATGCAACATTCTTAAAGAAAATAATTTTCAACCTAGACTTTCACATACAGCCAAACTAAGCTTCATAAGTGAAGGAGAAATACAATCCTTTATAGACAAGCAAATGGTGAGAGATTCTGTCACCACCAGGCCTGCCTTTCAAGTGGTTTTTTGTTTTGTTTTGCTTTTAGAAATCATGTCCTTCAGTACACCTGGTACTAAGAATTGAGTGAGTGGGAAAATTCTTTGCCCAGGTCACTCAGTAAATGCCAGGCTTAAATTATGTTTTCTTACATGTATGGAGCCACTTTAGAAGAATCAGTGTCTCTGTGGGAAGGCCTGTTCTTGGAGCTTAGTTCTTTATTAATAGGGTCTGGTGGTTCTTGGAGCACAGAGTGTAATTATTTCCACTGGGGAGCTCCATGTGCACAGTGCATGCTGACCACCAGGTGGCAGTGTCGTCGCACAAGTTATCCTACAAAGGCTTTAATGAGCCTTTGGAAATAATGACGGTTTTCTTTTACCAGACAAAGTAAACCTTTCATTTGTAAAAACCCAGTTGGCATGTTTTACCCAATCCTTTGAAGGGAAGTTATTTCTAAATGTATTTATAGCTAGTTTCTAGAGGATAGATGTTCTAAGAGTTGACAAATGGCCCAGATTTCCAGCAACACTTCATCCGTCCCAGCCCATGATATTTCTTTTGGACCCAAGCAGCAGGATGTGCCCGCCTCAGCTTCCGAATGCATAGTATATCAACCTCAGCAGAGCACGCTGAGAGCGAGGGCACAGGAGACTGTGACTGTGATGTTCAGGGCTTGTGGTAAGGACTCGGCAAGCCGTGTAGCAGATTGACTTTTATGTTCACAGAGATGAGGAGCTTAATCTTGGAAGGAGTCAGAAGAGCCCCTGCCAAGTTGTTAAGTACGTATGTATGGGAGTCAGTCACTGCTAAGTATTCGTAATAAAGAAAGCTTTGTGTTCCTATAACCGTTCTTATTCTTGGATCATAAAAAGATCTTAGATTACTGCAAAGCAGACAGGTTTTATTCTCATTTTATATTTCGTAAAATGGAAGCATGAGGAAAACAGGTTTCCCTACGGTTTCTGAGATCTAGGCTTGGACTTTAAGCTCTAAACCTTTGTTCAGCCACACCATCAAGTGAAAGCGTTGATAGAACACCAACTCCCCTACAGTCCCACAGGAGGATGCTTTTTCTTGTGAAGAGAAAGGGTGAGTGGAAAAGGGGTTGACTGTTACTGAACCCTTGTTATGTGCCAGACCTTGGCAAGGAGTCCACTGTGTAATCCTCCAACATTTAGGAAGGGGACTGCCACTCCTTAGGTGCCACCAGCTCCCAGGCAGTAGTTCCAACCTAACTGAATCTCACGTAGAGCCCTGAGATCTCTGTTTATAGAGGCAGCCTTATCCAGTGCAGTGGGCTTCAACCTGGTAGAAATTCTTTTGTTTCTTTGGTATCTCCAACATCTAACAAAGTGACCAGCCACGCGACGTTTCCACAAAATACTTGAAATTAATAATTGCATAAATGGCATTTCAGTAGTCTTATAAGGAGAACAGGGCAACGTCAGAGACACACTTGGATCTGTCATTCCGAAATCCATAATAGTGCTTGCTTCAGCGACACATATACAGAAATGGGAACAAAATTATCTGCTTCACTGCTGGCAACCTTGAAAACATATCTTTGATCTTAATTACATGTTTAGAGTTGCTCACCAGCTAGGGAGAGTTGAACTCCATATTTAATGTTCCTAATGTATTTATTGTAGTGAATGACTAATTTCATGAAATATTTCTTCCTTTGCTTCAGAACTGAGTAAATAAGACAGAAAGAAATATCCGTTACAGTACCTAATGTGAAAAGGGGCCCATGTTCTGATGTGACAGAGGAACAAACCCAAGCCCAGCGTGGTCAGACCTGCCCTGCAGGCTTCAGCAAGCCTTTCTAGGTCAACACCACAGTCATCTGTTTTGAAAAATAATAAATTCTCCATCCTTTACTGGAATAAATCATTTTAAAAGGGACAGGTCCAATTCATTTCGACCAAAGACAAAGTCACCCTTTTGAAGGGCAGTTGGTGATGGAGTGCTTGTTTCTTCTATACAGCAAAGCAGATGAGAGTGTCTTTGTACAAAAGGACTTTCTCTAGTGAGCCCAAGAAATAGATCAAAAGGGCTATCTAAGGCACCCAAAGTTAGATTTCATAATAAATGGGCTTTTCTTCTTCCCGCTCAGCCCAAATTCTGGGAACATCATGGATGCCACTCCTTAGGTGCCACTGGCTCCCAGGCAGCAGTTTTAACCTAATTGAATCTCAGGTGGAGCCCTGAGAGTTCTGTTCATAGAGGTAACCTTATCCAGTGCAGTGGGCTTCAACCTGGTAGAAGTTCCAGAAACCACAGCTGTCTGTTGTGGGGACAGAGCACACAGCTATAGAGCAGACCCAG